>NC_044910.1:29966150-30116150 GCF_001633185.2 Quercus lobata | reverse complement strand
GATTGTACCAGAGTAATTGCCATGTTAAGAATTAGTGTTGGCCTGCAAAAGTCATATGTTTATGTTGCTATATGTTACACCAATGTATATACCTGAACATTGACTTTGTTTACCTTTTGCATTTGTTCATATTCTGAAAACGGAGTGTATTACATTTATAAACTTATGGCGACTCCGCTTTTGTCACTTTTGTTTTGCTGGTTGAATCTATTGATTCTGTTCTATTTGTAAGATGGAGGGAAATTAGAGTGCATATCATATTTCTGCTGAGGCTGAGATGCTTGTTTGTCATGCATACACCTTGGCATGGATGGTATCTGACAAAATGTATGCACATCAAGAGTTGTGACTTGTGAGTAGTGTCTATGCTCCAAATTTAAGTAGAATGTGTGTGCACGCACTTGCACCCGCAATGTGTTTTATTTGTCATGGTTTGGTATGTTGACTTTTAGCAGGATTTCTGCATTGATGTAGTTCTTTGATTATGTAGGTGGGTATGCAGAAGCACTTTGTGTCCAACAGAATAGAAAGGTTCAAGGAGAGAAAATGAGGAGTTGGGCTGAGGGTGCATGGATGAACCGCAGACTGTCACTGGCTGAGGCACTAGAAATATCAGACCCATCTTCCGAAGTGCCTGTTATAGATGCTCGAATCTGCAGGGCACTGTAATTTATCTTTTTCCATGTTTTCCAGCAGGAATTTGCGGTTCCAGTTTTGATACATCACGCCCAAGAAATTGGGAAATTCAGTCCAAACCCACGTACACACCACCTTTGTAGCATGTCAGAAAAATGGATGACATTATGTATCCCTCTATGAATATGCAGAGAGACATTATCTGTATAATGTGATCTTTGGACAATCCCCTGTATATAAATTTTGGTCAGAAATTAAATAGTTTCAGATGCACAAATCCAAGTACTCTCGGGTTTGATTATCTCTTTTTGGTTCCTTTGGGGGGCTGTGTTGTTTTCTGATTTAAAGGTTTAATACATAGTTGATGAGCTCAAAGCCAAAGGTTGACCAGTAAAATGAACCTCAGATTGATCATTGATGAGCTCTAAGCCCCAATGGTTACTGATTTAAAGGTTTAATACATAGTTGTATTGTACGCGCAGTAAAATTTAAGGGTACACTTTCAGTCAAAACATCAAATAAAAATACACTGTTTAAAGGTACAATACAGAGTTAAATTACAATTACAGCTCTTGTAATGAATAATAGACTGCTCACATGAGTTACATACATTCAAGCATACATATATAAATATATATATACATGTACGACTGTATGTATATATCCAGATTAAATGATCACAGTGGAATATCAAGACCTTTGCCTATATCCACACCAATTACCTGCAATATCCCCTTTTTTATTATCTGAAAAAACACAACGCCACAATGAGTGACAGTTAGGTAAAAAACTGAAAAAAAAAGAAAAAGAAAAAAAAAACATGTTTTGGATTACAATAGCAAGAAGACAGTTAAGTTCAAAAGAAAGAAATAACTCACCAATTCTACAATGAAAGTCCCAATAAGTCCAATCATACAAGCTCTAGAATTCCAAGTTTCAGCTGTCTTTGTGAAACCAAAAAAAGGGGCTCTGAATTTTGGCTCTGCTTTCGGCAGTTCTACCTGAAATTTCCAAAACCCATTTCCTCAGGTAACATAGAATAATGTTTTACTACGAAAACTAAGAGCAAAAAGCAAGAAGAACATACTCCAGCAGGAAGCTTTGCAGCATGGACTCTGAAGGAGACCCGGTTCTTGAAATTTGTAGCATTACGATTATTGAAAAGAGTTAGTTGTTGGTTTCGATGATTTATTGGAGCTCTGGAGGGAAGGAGGAGAGAAGAAGATATTATGGAAGATGAAGATGCCATTGGTTTTGGTTCTACAACCGTAGCAATTGCCTCTTCAGTCACCTTATCTACTTGTTCATATTTTATTTTATTTTTTATTATTATTATTTTACTCTTTATGACTTTTATTTATTTATATATTTTTCCTGGCTAGTTTTGATACACGTTCATATTGGACTGGACTGTGGTGAGTACTGCGCAGGATTCTTCTAGCCCGTTGCTCTTGTCTTGGGTCCCACTCCTAACAATTAAAATTTGAAAGGGTAGATTCACTGGATTGTTTTTTTTTTTTCTTTAAAATTTCATTAATTTAGAACAATTATATGTTTAAATTTATTGTACATACAAATTTGAACAATATTATGTGTGTGTTTGGCATGGATTATTTTTGCCAACTTATTTTACTATTCAACTTATTTTTGTTACTATTTATGGTCCTATTATACTTTTTGGTACTATTCATAAATCTTAGTATACTATTTCAGCTAACTTTTACCTTTATTTACAGTATTTTCAGTAAAAAATTTTTAGTTTCAGTAAAATAAGCGGATCACAATCGGACACCATATATGTCTATAATGTAAAGTGTACATGAATAATAAATGTAAAAATATAATTTTTCATCAATATACATTAACATATATGCACCAATTCTCTTAAGATTAAAATTTTAAATATAAAAAAATATTAATTATTTCAATCAATTATAATAAATGATCTTTTAATATTTTACTGATCCAATATTTTCAAAGATTTTGATCCATAAAAAATGAGATATTAGCATATTTGATTTTTTTTTCCCTTTTGATTTTTCACATATATTTATATATTGACTTTTATTATTTACTAGATCAATACTTTCAATATTCAAAGAGTTTGATATTGTAAACATGTAACAGGGCTTGTGGGGTTTAAGTCCGCTTTATTTATCTCACTTGTACATCGCACATACTTGTATTGCACACTTCTATCTTTTATGTAAAAATACTCATGTATATGTTACCACTTGAGAAATACAATACAATTATTCAGTATTTCTAACAGATATTTTCACTGATATGTATTGAATCTATTGATATCATTCTTGATTTTTATAACTAAAACAATTTTCTTTAGATTTAAAAGATTAAGAAGAGAGAAAGATTGGGCGGATAAAAGAGAACGTAGGAAAGTGGATATAAGTTACATATAAAAGTCAGTTTTTATATCATATATCATTTACACAATATTAAAGAGTGTTTTTAATTTAAAAAAAAAGATATTAATGATAGAGATTTAGATAAAAACTACTATAAATTATAGAATAATTTGTTGAATGTCACATTTAAAAAAAAAAAAAATTTATAATTGATACTTATGGATAGATAAAGCTTTTTATTTAAATTTCTAATGAATAAAAATATTTAATTAACTTTATGCAAATAAATATATATATATATATATATATATATAAATTGACTTTATGTATAAAAAGGGCACATTTAACCCACTAAGTTATGGTTAAATAACATAAGTATAAAGATATATGTACAATTAGGTGACTTAGGTAGTGCATGGTGACTTAGGTAGTGCATGGGGAATGTGGGGCCTAGATATGAGTTTTGGGGGCAGGGGAGGGGGGAGGGGGGAGGGGTGAGGTATTTATGTAGCAATATATCTAACTAGGTCAATATATATATATATATATATATAAAGATATAGTTGAAATCTAATTTAATTTAATTGGTAAAAATTTGTCTTAAAAAATGGTAAAGTCTTGATTTCTAAAAAAAAAAAGAAAAGAAAAAAGAAAGGATCAATATAATATCTTATTATCAAAGTTGACAGCGTACATGGAGAAGGAGATGACCAAACTGCTTCCGTGGTCATTTATCTATTGAATTATATAAATTCCTTTGTTATATGATTATTATTATCTTACAATTTTAACTCTTCTTGGCACAACAATCACAATCATATAAAAGACCATGATAACCATTTGATTTTTAGTCTTCTTCTCTCTTTCTTTTCTTCCTACTTGAATTGAGATTGACATTTGGACCACGCATCTTCAAGAAAGAGAAATTAAAACTGCAATCACATATGTCAATGGGCTGCTTCGGCAATACTGTGGTGGGACTTGAAGGGCAGTCATAATAGTTCCCATTATCATTATCTATCAAGTTTTGCAAAGAACCAACCTGCTGAGCTTCCATGATCATATGGCACCTCACTAGATCATCCTATCAAATTGAGAAGCTTGTCAATAAAACAGTACTTTCCATTCAATTAGAATTTTTCTTCTTCTTTCTTTTCCAGATTTTTACCTTTTGAGATTGATTGAAGTGTCTTGTCAGAGAGGTTAGGTAGGCATCGAATGTTGATGGGTGTAACTCGTCTAGACTGCACCAAAGTGCAGATACTGCAATAACGCTTGGCCTAAATTCCAACACTTTTGAATCTGGACGTTTTGATGAGTTTAAATATCAGTGGAATCAAATCAAGTAGGATCTACCTTCAGCATGAGAAAATTCATGGATAAAGCAATACTTCTTTGCTCCACAGCAAGAGGCATTTCTATTGGAACTTTTTTTACGTGTACAGTACTTTGTGCCAGCCTTTCATGATGCAATTTAAAGCTTAAAGTAAAGGCCGGAAGCAATAGGCATATAAATAGGAGAGAGTATATCCCATAACAAGCATACCAAATTACCTAGGGAACATGTCAAATGAATGCTATGTGATTTAATTTTATATTCCTTTTAATCAAAAGTTGTTCTTACCAACATTTCAAATGATATTCACTCATTGGCTTATAACATGAGTAATTTGGTCATAAGAGATAATTTCTATATAAATAGACAGCAGCAGCTAAAATTTGCCAGTGACAAGAGTTTAAGTTTTGCAAATATATGGATAAATTTAATGAGGGTTAATGGTTCTATATATATGATTTGAGGTTTAAGATGATAAGTTTAAGTGAGAGTGTAATCAATTTTTGCATTCTAGTTTAAAATAAAAGATTAATAACTAATTTATGCATTCAAGTTTTGTTAATCTATACTTTTCAAGTAATAATATGACTAATCTAATCTTTTTTTTTTCCAGTCATAATCGATTTTAGATAGGATTTTATAATTCTTAATTTTCGAAAAACTTCTTATTTTGCATAAACAATTATAGTATTGTCAATATAAAAATATAAAAAGCAATACATGCATTTGAAAAATATTTTTAATGGTTTTGTATATTTAGTATCCAACTTAAGTGTTTTTTCTATTTGCAAAATTTCTTTTAAAAATTTATTCTTAAAGTATATATAAACTATTTATATCACAATAAATATCTTGATTAAAAAAACAATTTGAGATTAAGACAAAATTATGGGGCCTTTTGATGGGTAGAACTTTTTTTTTGGGTAAATGATGCAATTCCTGATTTCAAATTAGAGAGAAAAAGAGAACAAAAAAGAGTATCCGGGTTTCTTATATTTTTAATAGGACATATTAGGCCATCTTTTAAAAACTATATACATATTCAAGTATATTATGAGATATTTCTTTAGATTATTCTAAGATTAAAATTATGAGGGCTTCTTCCACTTTGGGACCTTAAGACAATTGTTTTGAAGTGTACTAGTGGAAGAGTCAGCCCTAAAATTTACAAGCCCTCTTCTTATATAACTATATGCATGTAAGCTATAAAAAGTAAAAACTGCACAATTGGCAATTTGAAGAGTTAAACCATGGCATTAGCCCTCATTTGCCTCCTATTGAGTACACAATATATGAAGATAATGCATATACCTGAAATAGCCCCAAGAAGTAACTCGGTTACTCGGGTAATAAATTCCTCATGGAGGTGAGGTTTCAAAGAGTCAGTACTCCACATCAACAGTTCAACATAAGAATAAGCCGTTGTAGAGCCAAGGCGCCATCCTAGTGCCTCTAGCAGCTTCAATTCCATCTGTTGGATAGTGCTTGGATGAAATGAATGGTCCAAATTCTCCATCTTCAGTTACAACAGTAAAAGCCAATCAATTATATATCTTAATAACAACAACACCAACAACCACAACAACGACAAGAGTTACCTGAATTTCATGCAAGCTAGGAGTGCAGGTTTCACTGAACTTGGAGGCAATAGATAAGCACGCAACAGACAACAATTCAACCATCCAATGTTCCCGTCCCTTAAAAATAAGTTACATTTTAGTACTCAATCCAAATATTGTTTTATCGAAGAAGAAATCTATATATTTCCAGGAGTATTCCTTACATTGCATTGATGCATAGATATGAATCGATCAAGATAACTTGCAGCATGAAAAGCAGTTTCAAAAGAGAGATTCAAGCGACTTCTGGACTGGAAACAAACAACCCAAGGGAAATTGTGAGACTGGTAAACAAATAATAAAACCTTTTATAACTTAGCAATACTACTCTTTTTCTTTCAATGCAGATCAAGATTTGAAGCTATACATAATCTGCCATATCCATTAAGACCAAGAACAAATCATTTCCATTTGAAATGAAAAAAAAAAAATTCATTTCAGGATTAAGATTTTATTTTCTTGATCTTATAGTATTGTACAAACTGTCATGTAATTAAAGTTTTATATGATGCAATATTAGATACATGTTTAGATTTGTAATATCTAATATGAACTATAAAATGGGTCCAATAGAGATGATACTTTTCCAATGGAGAAAGAAATTAAAACATGAAGCAGTACTCTGGGAACTGACCCTGAAAAGCCATTGAATAGCTCTAAATCTAGCAAAGATCAAATTTTTCGACCGGGGATGCTCAATATAACTAGCTTCAGGCATGTAACTCATCTCCTTCTCTAGGTATATAGCAAGGGCCTGCTCACAATCTTCCTTAGTAGTATAAAACGAACCATAGTAGCTCTCTGAACTGTGGTGCTTAGTTGCATGTTGATGAATAGGTGTTGCTGGGCTAGATAGCCACGACTCATCACAAAGCAAGCTTTCCATACCGATTTTTGAAAGAACTCTTAAAAAAACTTGTAATCTACGGTTCAAACTTCAATGGGGGAATGTATGTACGTGTACCATTGTCAATGAAATTGAAAATGACATTGACGTGATAATCATAGAACAATAAGGGTTAGCTTTTCGTACATGACCAAAACGGAAAGCATATGCGAGAAATTAGAGGGAATGAAAGAAAGTTATATATGGCCCATACATGGACGTGGGGTTGGTTTGGTACTTGGGTAGTTAGAAGCAGAGCGGGAAATAAAAAGAGGGACACGTCCCACATGAAATGGGGTAAATGCTATATATGGCTATGGCTGGCTATTATGGTTTATTTATTTATTTTAATTTGAGGGTCGTAAACTATTGCGTGAGTGAGAACACGAGGACAGCTGTGCATGTAGTGTACATGGCTCCTCTCCCTTCAATACGGGGAAGGACCAACTGTCACCCCCATGTAGTTAGTTCAGTTCATGAATGGTCCCACTTTCTTTCGACATGTCGCTTTTCGAGTTCAGTGTGGACCCACGTTGTCTTCGTCTTCAAGTCATGATCATGAGGCCGCGGGGGCTAGATTAATTGGCTAACCATATAATATTATTTGAGAAGCAAACCCATTCACAAGGAGAGAGAAAGGAATTTGAATACAAAAATATACTACAAACTCCACTAAAAAAATCATAGCTCACACTATGTTTCCATTGCCATGAGTGGGGGCTGTATAGCTTTGCTATCAATTGCCACGTCAATGCTACCACCACAATTTTTCATATCATCAATGAATGTAGCATGCGAGGCCAGCTTAGAAACTTATAAGCAACTCACATGAGTCTTAATAAGTTTTATAAATTGATGTCATAAATTAAAAAAAAAATTTATTTATACTATTATTTATTATGATTTTTTTTTTTTGAGAATCAAATTTATTTATTATGAGTTAAAACAACACAAATCATATTTATTATCACGTCAATTTATAAATATTTTTGTGATAAACTTTGTAATAAATTTAGTATTATACAAAAAATAAATTTTGTCTCATTCTTAATGTTCTATTTTATACTTCACAAACTATAGTAAAATAATATGCTATGTATTTATTATTGTTGTTATTATTATTATTATTATTTTGGGAAGAGAGTTAATTTGAAGTTTGAACCTGTGACATGGGAAAGGAGCAAGGAAAGGTGCCATTCAAGCTACAAGTTGCCCACTGACGAACAAATAATTTTTATCCTCCAACATCCTTATGAATAGAATGAAATGATTAAATAATAAAGTAATTGAAATGAATAGAATGAAAGTAAATAAGTATAATGAAAAAAAAAGAAATGGAATCAAATAATACTAAGCCATCTTCTTTAGATGTTTTAAAAGAGAGTTATGAAATGAATTCATGAATTTGAAAACTGGAACAGTTAAAGAACCGTTTGATTTTCGATTTTTACTGGTTGAACCACCGGTTTTTATTTGACCAATTAGGGTCCACTATCATGATAATGGCTTAAAAATATAGATCATTGGTGCAAGACAAGATCTAGGATTCAACTACAAAAATTGTGTAGAAAAAATAATGAGATATTATTAGGTAAGGTGTTGCAAATGAGGACAAAATTTAGTTATAAACTTGATTGTAGCCAATGACTACAACTTCACTCAATATTTTTTTATTACATGTGAATTTTGAAAAATCTATAATTGGATTACATTTTTTTCTTATATTCTCCATATTTGCAAAATTTTTGAAAGATTAAAAATTAATAGTTGTGGGGATGTAGGCCCAGATATATATTGGGCTTTGGGATTGTCTGAGGAGGCACAATGGTCCGATAATAGATCAACAGTAAGGAAGGATTAAGACCAAAGACTTCACGAACAAGCTATTGCTGTAAAGGTTGAGAGAGGTAAGCCGATGAGAAATATTTCCTTGGCTAAATAAAGAAGGGGTCAGAAGGTGAGCTCTATTATTCAGAGTAACATTCCACGAAACTCTGGTGATAAGGATATGCACTGTGAACGTACAGAACAAGGTGGGAGTTGAGAAATATTTAAGAAAAAACTGCTACCATCACATTAAATGCTCTGCAACTAACTCTCTGGTCGCATTTATATAGAGAAGACCCTGAACAGTGCTGCCTTGGTCACCCCAACTCACAGAGAGCCTACGAGGGTGTTCGATGAGACAAGTACTCAAGTGGTGGCTTGGATGATCGACAAGTGGAGGGCCAAGATCATTTAAAGGGAGATATATAATATAAGAGATCCCTGAGAAAAAAAGGGGATCGAAAAGAAAAAAGAAAACACTGTAATAACCAAGAACTGAACTTGTAATCAAACTTGAGAATCAATTTACAAGAACTGATCTCCTCGAACTACGCCAAAAACAGTTTTCTTTAGATTAAACTTGTCCATTTACATATTCTTGTGATCTGAATCCACTTCATTTGTGGACCGATTCATTAAAACCCAGTTTTCCAACTCACTCTTTACAAATTCATTGCATTAGGCCTAAGTCCATCCACCATTTGGGCGAGAAACCCAAATCCGGTCCTTACAATAGCTATGTCATTAATTAAATATTTAAATTTCACGTTTTTGTAGTTTAAAATTATACATAAAAAATAAGTTGAATAATAAATAACATTTGATATGCATGATAAGAACATAAATAACATGCAATCCAATAGTTAAATTTTCAAAATATGTAACCATATTAATTTTTTTAGTAGGAGTTGTAATTATTGGCTACACAACCAAGTTTATAGCCAAACTTTGTCATGCAAACATTACAAGAAATTTGTTAAAAAAAAAACATTATAGGCATTTTAGTCAAAACTTCATTAAACTTCGTTCCATTCCCTTCAATTCCTCCTCCAATTCTTCCCAACTTTGAGGAAAATGAAAATATAATAAGTTTTTTATTTTATTTTTTTATTTTTAATTATGGAAAATGAAAGAATGACTGCTTAAACTTTTAAGTAAGGAAATGACCTTTCCATGATTAAACTCCCAAACACGAATGTAAGGAAAATTTATAAAAGATTCTTTCTATTCCACTCCTTTCCACCTCTCATATACATAAAAGCAAGATCACAAGAAGTAGATACACTGGGAGGGTTGTTTGCAAGCTATATAGATCTCTGAAATGAAATGATCCATTAAAATTAAAATGGATAGAAATACTTTGACTTGACCTGTATGGGATGTTAAAGATGCTGATGTTAGATCTTGAGAGGCCTTCTATGGTATGTTAAAGATGCTGATGTTCCAAGCTTAACAGAAGGCTTTGTAATTATTAGGTATTTTTCTTATCATACTAAAGTTAACTGCTATAATTGGTTGGTCACTTGGTTGTTATTTGTTGGTTTTTATAATTTTATTACCTTTTGAAGGTTTGTTTACTTGTATAGCTTGAAATATCGGTGTAAAATATATTCTGTTATCGTTGTGCAATGAAATCTCAAAAAGAAAAAAGAGAACCCTTTTGCCTTGACGTGCATTTTAAACTTAAATTCACATATAACAACTCAAGAAGTACTCTAAGCAGTACAAACAGATCTACATCGCTCATCAATTTTTCCAATATAACACTTGTACAATAATTGGATACATTGTGCTCTTGCATAATACCTCAGTTTGTCCAAGATGTAAATCAAAGAATTCACCTGACCAAGCAAAGTTCAATCAAGTTCTACCTTGAAATCAGATGCATTTCTTCCATTTTATTGCAACTCATATGATGAAAAACTGAAACCTGATCTTCCATCATTAGTTGATTTCAGCTCAAGTTTCTGAAATGGGCTGCAGGCAGTTTCAAGTAATTATCATCAATCAGTTTAATTTATTTGTATGCGCCCATGTTCTTTTTTTTTTTTTTGGGGGGGGGGGGGTGTTGTGGAGTCATCTAACAGAAATGAAAATACTTTATGAGCAGATGCACATCTCTGTGGGTAAAGGGAAATTACTGCATTCTATAATTTGAAGAAAGAGAAACCAGAACAGTTTAACCAACAGTGTGGAGGAGATACCTGCTATTAGGATCATAATAGAAACCACTGATGGAGCCATCACTACAAGAGAAACAAACATAGTAAAAACCAGCTATAGTTAACCCACAGTCTGTCCCAACATTCACAAAATATTGCTCTTTCCATCTCTGCACCAACAAAACAAAATAGGCACATTAGTACTTCATATGGCAAGCTCTTTCACCAAATGATGAAATAATTGAGACTACGTTACCATAAATATGTATGGATAGTTACTCAGGTCCACATTTTTGCCACCATCAATTTCCACTTGACTCTGAAAAGAACAGAACCAGTTAACAGAGCAGAGAGAGCAGAGCATATACTGCACATGGTGAACAAAAAAGTTCCAAATCTTTACCTTAAAGGGAGAAAAGGATGGAAACTTGTCCCAGTGCTTTTTATCATCCTCTGGCCTGTCAAGAGATCATCCAGTCAGCATTGGATTGTTTTGTCCAAGATCACTGTTGTTTAATAAGTCTTCTATGATAAAATAGATGGAAGAGGAGAGGAACATACGTCGCTTCCCATTTGCCAGTGAAGAAAGTATAATTTATCGTATCAACAATCTCCCCTTCCCAGAAGGTCACTACCTGACATAATCGTAAATGAAACAAAAAATTCTCCACAAACAAAGAAGGCAAATTGCCATATTTCAACTAGAGTAAACAAGGGGGTCATGACACCTTAGCAGTTGTCTAAATGAAGTGCCAGTTGCATATCAAGATTCAGGCATGCTATTCAGCCCAGTTTCATTAGGTTGAGAAAATATAACCAAACAATTTATGGCCAAAAGTACAATTGCATCACATATTCTGTTACGGAGCATTCATGTGTACATCATGCTGATAAAAAAAAGTATAAAACAAAGAGAGTAAAATTTGAATTTGAGCAACTGAAATTCACGGCTGCTGCAACCAAAGAAGATGGAGAATGCATGATAACAATCAATTAGGTAAACATGGCAATGTAATACAGTTACATGGCAATTAAGGAGAATCACACAACAATCAGAATATTGAAAGGCCAGTGGGGGAAGAAACCTCTTGATCAGCTGCCTCTTAAAAAACTACTGTTAACCTACTTAGGAGATAAAGTATTGTAGACAGAAGTTCACAAAAACTCTGTATCTGCTTAATTCTTTCATGGTGCATTCACATTTATCTTTTTATTAGTAAATTACACATGCACCAGGTGGGTCTTGAACCCACGATCTCACCCCCATTCTGCTCTTAAAAGGGGAGAAGGTACCATTTATGTTAAAGGCCTAGAGGCTAGAGCTCATTGGCCATTGTGTTTTTACATTCATAAGTCACGTTTTTAGCACTATCCTCCATATAACAGAGAACACACACACAAAAGAATTATTAATGTTTCTGGTGGTTGTTAAATGAAAAAACCAAATTGAAGAAGTGCTTACTGGTGTGTCTGCCATAGGAACATTGAGAGCTTCCATGGTGCCACATAGATACCCATGTTCAAGGTCACATCCCTGTATGCGAACATTAACTCTCCATGCTTCATCTTTTTGAAGACTAGAAACATTCTGAGTACCAGAGAATGCCTGCGACAAAATTATGCTTTAAGAAACATTCTGAATACCAGAGTACTTCTCAACTAATGCAATGACGATTAGCCAACTCATATAATTAGGCTTATGAATCTTTGATCGAGATTATAAAGAATTTATCAAAATGATTCCATTTGGCAGTAAATTATGTAGATCTATACTTTTCACTTCAAATGGTTAAAGGGAAATCTCATGCATTTGCTCAAACTTGACTATAATTGTACATGTGGTACCTAGTAATAGTTGAATATAAAAATAACTACTCAAAGTTCAGATCACATAGGCTTTAATGTATGTTAAACCGAGTACCAAAATCTTACCGAGAAGTAAACTTTACATAAGGGAAAGAAAAAAGGGGGCCAAAGAATAACCTGTCCAACACTCAAAAGTGTGCATGCCGGGGGTGAAGTCTTTCCAGAATTTGCTCCTTCACAATTAAACATACATAGATTAAAACAAAATTTAAACGCAGGTAAATCTTAGTACATTAAAAATTCAAACACCTGGTTGCATTAAAGTTTAATTGTCCACGGAAAAGATAACATTGTTTGTGTTTTATTGGTCAATGTAATCACGAGTTTGAACTTAATTCTGAAACTTAATGTGGTACAACACCTAAGTTATAAGTTACTGTAACTAAGTTTTAATTAGGATCCTGAAAAATTCACTATGAATTCTAAAATTAAGCATAGCAGGAACCTCTACAAACATGTAATAAAAGGACAACATGCGAAAATAAAGAAATCTAAACTTGTGTATAAATTATTGTCAATAAATTGGCTGTGAACCTAAATTTCTGTTATCGGAGAGAGATTTTACAATTTTAAAATTAACGTAGGAGTGAAAAAAAGGAGTTAAAAGGAAAGAACGTAAGGAAAGCCCTAACGTAAGAAAAATATTGTAAGGAAAGTAAAGCAAAGACAAAATAAAAACCTGAAACTTGAGAAGGTGCGGAGCTTTCCACCACTCTCACTGGCATCTGATTTGTTGATTGATATGATCCAATTCCAATCACAGTTCCCTTCCTTGTTCGGGTATTCGATTTTGTCTAAAAACTCCAAAAGTGACAAAAGGTCCAACTCCAAGTCTCCAAGGATTTACCCACTATCCGGGGCGGTCCGGTCAGAGTGGATCCGACTCGTCACTTGTTGCCTGTTTTAAATTATATATTTTTTTCTTTTATGCGACGCGTCCTCGAGTTTCACCGCTTTTATTCGGTTATCATTGCATTTTAGGGGCGTTTGGCCTTTGGAATGAAATGAAAATGGAAAATATTTTACTATTCAGCAATAAGTTTTGAGTTCAGCAAAATAAATGGTATTTAAATAAATTCTTAGTATATGATTTTTGAGCAATAATTTTCAGTTTTTAAATAACAGTACATATATTTTTACATATTTTTTCACTCACACATATTTCTAAAAAATACAAATAATATTACTAGAACAACATTACAAAATACCACATTTTTTTTTTCATCACACCTGTGAGTTTAAATTCAAACAGATACTCGTACAAATGAAAAAAGTTTACCCTTTCCAAAAAGAAATATAAATCTTTTGTACTAATTTTTTAATAGCTGCAAGTATTTTACCAAAATTTAAATACAATTTTTTTATGGAAAAATTTAAATATAATTAGTTACACAATGGTCACATATAATAACATCTCATAATTTTTTATTAAAATTGCCAAAATGCTTTTTAGCACCCCAATATCCAAAAAAAAAAAAAAAAAATCATCCAAATTTCCTAAGTTAAACGAATTTTAGCAACTTATTATAGTAATTGCTACTAACAAGTTGCTATTCATTTTTTAAAAAATTTCTCTCACACTCTCCTTGTCTCTTGCACTCTCTTCTCACTGGCGACTGCAAGTTAGAGTCAGGGTGGTAAAAGTCATTATTTTATATAAAATTTAAAAATTTTATGACTTAATTTTTTTTCCTTAAAAAAAATGTGTGACCATTCTAAATTTTTTTAGGTCCAATATAATTACATTTTGGATAAAATTTAGTAATAAACTTGGTTGTAGATTAAGGTTATAACTCCACTCAATATTTTTTTATTAGATATGAATTTTAACAATTCCACGATTAGATTACATTTTTTTTTTCTTCTTATATACTCCATGCTTGCAAAACTTCAAGAAGAATAAATATAAATAGCTTATGTCATTGCTTGCTCACTCCCAAGTGCAAGAGATCGTAGCAATATATTTCTCGGAGTTCCGAGGTCGAATCATAAGGAGCAGGGTAAATTCAAAGACAATATAATTAAATAACAATTTGAGTGAAGAAGAAAAATACTTTTGCTTGGTGATTGTTAACAAGAATAATAATAAAAACTGATTTTAATCAATAATGTAAATACTAAGGCATCGGGGTGTTTCCCTATATCAATATGAAATTCTTTGTGATCTAAGAAAATATCTATTTCATAATTGATTGTTCTTATACAATTAAAAACTTATAATTCGGTTGAACTGAGACAATTCAAGAACGCATGATAATCTCGATTGATAATACGGTTAGAAAAGTTTTCAGAAAAGCCCATTCACTTTAAATCCTAATTTCTATGTGAAACTATAAGAAATTCATCTAAACAATAAGAAAAACATGATTGAACTTATTGAAAACATGGAAGAACTAATACATCAAAAAAAATCTAATTGAACAATCAAATATGTCGTGGATAAAATCCTAGAAAGAATCACATTAAATATTCATACCGTATAGAAGAAACATAACCCCTAGTCCTAGCAAAGAGTTTAGGCTGCCATTAGAGAAAGAAAAATACAAGGTTTTCTCTGCCAAAATTCGTTCTACCAGCCTTCCTTCAAAACCCTAATGTCTAAGTGTCCAAAGAAAATAAAACATTTATTGTTTTAATTTCCGTCCAAGTTTACAGCGGTAACTTGTAAGTTAATTTCGGCCTTCAAAAATTGAGAATTTTGAAAAACTCAAAACTGGAAAGTTGTAGATATTTAAGTCACGGTTCCAACTAGCCTTGTGTCAATTGGATTTTTGAGGAGAGAGATACGCCCAAAATACTGATCAGTGCTCAAATCAGATTTTTCCTTTTCAGATTCTGCTTCTTTGATTTCTTTCCTTATTTGAAGCTTCCAATCATGGTAGACGATCCAAGTACTCCAGCTGCACCTCCTTATATATTTAAGCATGGTCCTTTAGCTCCACTTTAATTCTAGTTTGGCCTCCATTCTTTCACAAATTCTTGCAAACTCATCTTTCTCACATGATTTCCTGAAAGTAGAAAATTACACACAATGAATAGCATCTTATTCAAGAAATTATGTAAAGATAAATAAAATGGACTAATGCAAATCATGACTTAATTGTACAAATTAAGCATAATAATAAGGTGATAACGCCCATATAAATATATAACAAGTATACATTTTAAGGCGTTATCTGTCATCAATCAAATGTTTAATTTGAGAGTTTTTGTAGTCTAAAATTATATGCAAGAAATAAGTTTATGGATTAAATAGTAAATAACATCCGATTGACATGAAACTTGAAATGTGTTTTAAGAACATAAAAAATATAAAAAACATATAATTCAACAGTTAGATTTTCAAAATATGTAATCATGTTAATTTGTTTAGTGAAAGTTGTAGTTTTAGGCTACAACTAAGTTTGTAGTCAAATTTTGGTCCTTTAACAATATATTGGGCCTTTCCAAACAAAAAGAAAAATTCAAGAAAAATTTTATTTAACTAAAATTTTGAAAGAGATAAGCAGCATTGATAATGAGATATAACTATCTTTTTTATTAAATATTGTATAATTTAAGTTTCTAATGACCACCCTGGAAAAAATTCCTAGAGCCGCCACTGTCTCTTCTATTTTCACACTCTCAAAACTCTCTCTCTTAGATCAGCCTAGGGTGGACAATGATTGTGATGGCCTAGGCTTCCAACGGCCAATGATGTACACAAGTCACGGTGGATACGCAAGTTTGTGGTCGGGTTGATTTTGGATTGGGCTACCAAGAAAGGTGTTGCTCGATTGTGGTGGGTTGTGGATTGGCTTTGCTAGGTTTTAGGTGGTGCTTGCTAAGTTTTTTCTACTTGGATTGTGTGTTGGGTTGTTGGATTATGGTGGTGGTTGAGTGGTTGGTTGCTATGGGTTATGCTAGGGGTTGTTGTTGTTGGGTGCCATGGTTGTTGTTTTTATTGGTTGCGCCATGGTGATTGGTTGTATGTTAAAATAGGAGATGAGATTTATCATGCATTGTTAAGTGAGATGTTAAAATAGATATATTAGCCTTTTGAAGTGCTAAATGTTAAATTTTTTAGCACTCTGAATGTGAATGCTCTTAGCACTGAACCTCCACATCTAACACCATTAAAATCAATGTTAAAGTTAGAAAAAGATGCCAAAGCCACCGTGAGCCAACTAAAACAATAAACTACCTCTAGCAATAAAGGAAACTACCTCTAGTAACAAAGATTAGCAGTATAAACATCAGGAATTACTTTAAGGACAAAGTTTAGTTAAAACTACAACTCTACTTAATATCTTTTTATTGGAGGTGAATTTTGACAAATTTACTACTGAATTACATTTTCTTCTTATATTCTTTATGCTTGTAAAATTTCTAGAAAATTAAACATCAATAGCTATGTCATCGGTAAATTGTTTAAATTGCCAGTTTTTTGTTGTTTAAAGTTATGTATAAAATATAAGCTTATAGATCATATATTAAATAATACCCAATTGACACAAAATTTGACATATGTATTAAGAGCGTAAAGAATATACAATTCAATGGTTCAATAGTTAGTGTAGGGACATTGGGCATAGCGGTCCATTATCTATTTGTATATTAGGTCTGTGGCCCAAGCCGAGGACTAAGAGTTGTCCGAGGAGGAAAAATCTTTGACAGAAAAGACTGTGTTAGTGAATGAAGAAGTTGGTTTTAGTCATAATTGCACAAGATGATTGTCCGAGGATGAATGCATACTCGGCTAATATAAGCCGAGGTCAAAAGGAGTGATCCATTGTTCAGAGGAACGTTTTAGGAAGTTCGGTCGGTATAGATAAACACGATAGAGACATAGGAGAGGGAGAAATCCTAAAATATCTTAGGAGAAAGCTACTGCTTCCGCATTAAATGCACTGCAACTAACTTTCTGACCGCATTAATGTGAAGGTAATGCCTAAACAATGGATTTCAGCCTTACAACTACTATATAAGGATTTATGGGGAATGCTGATGGGACAAGTATCCACATCGACTGTCTAGCATGCACGTGGAAGGTGGAGATGAAAAAGAAAAGATAGTATAAAAGAAGAAGGATGCAGTGAGACAGGGGGATCGAAAAAAGAGAGAGAAGATAACTGTAGCATCAACAACTGACTTTGTAATCAAATCTGAAAGAAATATATAAGAACAGATTTCCTCGGACTTTGCCGAGGACGTTTTTCTTTATTACAAACCTGTCCATTTACATCTTCTTGTCATCCAAATCTACTTTTGTGTTTGTCCAATCCATTAATGCCTAGTTTTCCAACCCACTCTCTACAAATTCATTGTTTTGAGCTTTTTGTGCCTAAGTCCATCTATCTGCTGGACTAGGAATTCAAATCTGGTCCTTATAGTTAGATTTTCAAAATATTTAGTAATGTTAATTTTTTTGAAAAAAGTTGTAACTTTAGACTATAACCATTTTTGTAGCTAAACTTTATCCTTACTTTAATTTATTAACTGATAATATTTGCTAATCATGTAAAAACAAAGGCTACTTAAGAATCAATCTTTACTTGCCGATTCTACTTTATGGGGTTGATCTTTTGCAATTGCTTTCTTTGGTAGTTTTTCCTTTTCTCTGGCTTAAAAAAAAAAAAAAATCACTGTTTTGCTTTGTTTGGTGAGTTATCTCATGAGATGGTAGATCTAGTTACTTTTTATGTGATTTCTAAGAATAAAACCCACATAACACATAGAAAATGTGTATGAAATTATAATGAAATTGGCACAAAATAAAGTCCACCATGAACCTGAGAAATTACAACTTAATATATACCATTTTGTTATCTCTCTTTGAAGTAGATTTAACCTCAATCATAGTAGGTTTGTAACGTAAATGCAAGTAATTTTAATTCAACATTTTACTTTTTGTTAGAATCTTTTTTACTCTCTTTTGTGTGTGTTTCTTTATAAGACAAAGACAAAAAGTTGTTGGTTATTTACTTATGCATTATCATGCCTTGGCTCACGTCCATTTGATTGAACGAGACAATTTCAAAATTAAAAAAAAAAAAAAAAATCCTTGACCATGTGTTAAAGACATTGGACACAATTTTTATCTAATGCATCAGTGCAATGAACAGAAACTTAATCCTTTGACATATCGAGAGTGAAAAAATTGAATTTCTAACAATGGAAAAGTTTGATTGGACATAAACTTAGGGTGTGTTTGGATATTACTTATTTAGTTGAAAACTGAAAACACTGTAACAAAATAATTTTTAAATGTGTGAATAATCCCACGAGACCCATTTTTAATGAAAGTTTTGGTGAAAAGAGAGGTGTTTGGGTCCCATGAATAGTGCACGGGACCCACTGAATAGTCACATTCTAGTGAAAAATTTGGACAGTCAAAGAGGTAGTGGGTCCTGTGCATTGTGGGTCCTGTGCACAGTGCACGGGACCCACTAACAGATAACATCTCATGTGAAAACACTGTTCTCAATTAAAAAAAAAAAAAAAAAAGGAAAACGCAGACGTTGAAATGCAGACGCCATCCAGACGCACACTAAATCTTTTGACATATCATGAGTGAAAAAATTGAATTTCTAACAATGGAAATTTAATTTGTCCTTGACGATTTGTCTTTGGGTATAAATGTCATTGACAATTTAGTATGTTCTCTTCAATTAATAGTTAGATTCGAATACAAATCGTCTTTTTCACTTTTTATGTTCCACTTTATATTTCACTAATCATAATATGCTATGTGGTTGATTTTTTTTCTATTTTATATTTGGATTCAGTTGATGGGTGCTCTTAGGGCATTTGTTAATGAACAATTTTAAAGAAAGTTTTGTTACCATTCTTATAGGAAATATATAAAATTGTCACAAAAATCAATTGTTTTTCTCATTTTGTATAATAAGTTTTTAAAAGCATTTTATAAACGAATACTCTTAAAACATTTGTTAAGAAAATTAAATAAATAAATAGTAAGTTATTATAATTGGTAGCTTATGAAGTGGAACACAAAAAAATGAAATAGACGTCTTCAGAATTTATGAGCTGATGTTATTTCACCGTCTATTTAAAGAAAAAACAAAAAATGGACGGGTGGAATTCATTGCAGATTCTTGTACAATTAGAGGAAGGAAATCTGGAAATGTGCTAAGCAAACATGACTAGAGAAAATCCCAAAGAGCTAGAGAGATCGCAATTTTCATGTTTACACTTTTCACAATCAATTTGTTATATATATACACTGCACGCATTGGAGAAGAAACTATATTGTAGTACAGTTCAATCATTAAAAAGATTACATTAAAAAAATTTCACCACTTTCTGTCTTTGTGGATAAGTAGGAAGTCACAAATCACAAGCACAAATATAAGCTTTTGGTATTGACGGTCCCCTGAGAGAAGTGACTCTGCAATGGAAGACGTATGAGAAAAAGCCTCGTTCGTAGAAGACGGATAGGACATGAAAAAATCATCGAACCATCCCTATGTGCAAATGTTAAGCCGGTGGAAGAAAGGCCAAGCGATGTTAAGTCTGGAAAAGGAACATCACCTTCTAAGTACTGCACAACTTGGCGCATGCTTGGCCTTGCTGCAGCCTCTGAATGAGAGCACAGCAATCCTAGTTTCAAAACCAACTGTAGTTCCTCTGCTACATAATTTGTACCAAACTTTGGATCCCTTGCCTCCATAATTTTGCCTCGGCTCAAATGAGAAAACACCCAATCAACGAAAATTGAATTTTCTGATGGCCCATATGCCTGTATTGGTCTTCTTCCACAAGCAACCTCGAGCATAAAGGCCCCAAAAGCAAACACATCAGTGCTTGTTGTGGCCTTGCCACTTCGAGTATGCTCTGGTGCAAGATACCCAAGAGTTCCAACCACATAGGTAGTTTGAGGATCAGTTCCATGGTCATATAATCTTGCAAGACCAAAGTCACCTAATCTACCATTTAGTTCACCATCTAGCAAGACATTACTAGCCTTCACGTCTCTATGAATAACAACTTGATCCCATCCTTCGTGTAGATAAAACAGCCCTGATGCCACACCTTTTATGACGTGAAATCTTTGGCTCCAACTGAGGGTGACCTGAGGTTGATCAAAGAGGTACTTGTCTAGGCTTCCATTGGACATGTAGTCATACACCAAAAGCAATTCTCCTTTTCTTCGGCAATAGCCCAAGAGTGGTACTAAATTTCTGTGGCGAAGCCGACCTATACTCACAATTTCAGCCACAAATTCTCTCATTCCCTGTCTTGATTCATGAGAGACCTTCTTCACAGCAATCTCAATTTTAGAGGTAGGTAGCACACCTTTGTAAACTCTACCAAATCCACCACTACCCAATTTGAAAGTTCAAATATGTGTATAAACACCCTTGAACGTTTAGACCCCCAATTTACAACTTAACCAATTCAAGCATTATGTCAAACAACTAGTGTGCAGAAAATGAACATAAGCTATAATATAGAATTGGAAAAAATGTCTAAGCCAAATTAAAATCACAACCCACAGCAGATAATAAAAGGCAAAGATAAAAGAGAAGGAAGATGCAAACACAAAGATAACACGCGATGTGTTATCGAAGAGGAAACTGAAGCCCTCGGCGTAAAACCTCTCCGCTGCCCTCCAAGCGGTAAACAATCCACTAGAAAATGTAGTTGGGATACATGGACAGCAATAGACCCTCCAAGCCTAATCTACTCAGTGCACCTAAGCCCTCCAAGCTTCTTACTCCAACGAGGTTGCGCCGAACCTTTTTCTTTTCTAGCTTCCCGAATTCCGCTACTAGATCGTAGCATCAACCAATGTAAATTGGTTCCTTCCTAACTGCTTCCCTGAACACCAAACAGCCCTCTCATAGTGATGAATATGGTGAGAACAAGGTTTTGGTAAAATGCCTCTTAAGGGTTTGACAATGGAGAGGAAAAGAGTTGAAGAATTTGAAGAGACTCTAATGTATAGATTGTAAGTGAATCAATCTCGTTTTACTCTAGGGTTTCTCTCTCAAAATTCTCTCTGGAAGCTCTCTTTCATTTGTGGGTATAAGGGGTATTTACACTGGAGTGAAAGAGGAATGTGAAACGTCAGGTTTTACAAAACAGGGGTGGCTCGCGGCTTGGCCTCGCGACTTGACTAAGTCGCGAGACCCAGTCGCGAGATAACCGTATGGCCAGTTGTCCTGTTTTGTCCTGTAGTGCTCCAGCTAGCATGACTGTTTACTTTCTGGCACGCTTGGCACGTGTGCTGCATCTGATGGCTTACAACCGCGAGCCACCCGCGAGATCAAGCCGTGAGTCTTTGTTTTCTTGCACACTCTTGAGCAATCAACACTCCATTTCACTCACTACCCTTACAACAAACCCACCTAAATATAGGGTTACTAAATGTTGAAATACAAGCAAATTTGGCACGGAATAAAACCAATAAGATGGTTGATTAAATTCAACCTTACAATCTCCCCCTTTGGCTATTCCATGACAAAACCCTAAAATAGACTCTAGACTTAACATATGAGTTGGAAACAGTTGAACAAAACTCACTCACACCTAACTCTAGAAACTGTGAAGCACTTGAATCATAAGAACATGAAATTCCTGAAAACACAACAATACACCATGATCATTGTATGCAGAAAAGTATGAAATGCATATGAAACAGGCTTAAAGTGATCAAGCAAGGATGAAGTGAAGTTTCAAATCATGGCTTGATCAACCAAGTAATCACCACAAGGTAGTGATCACAGTGTTCATTCACACTTGGAATGAACACTAGAACATACAAGTAAACAAGAACAAAGCAAGTTACTTGTATGCCTAACACTCAACCAATGCATAATACACTAAGTATATGCATTTAGGAACAATCCTAAAAGGGCAGAAGAGTGACAGTACTTAAAACAAAATGCAAGACATTTAGATAGAAGTGCTGATTTAAACAAAGCATAAAAGGCTGCATAAAACATAGTACACACCATAAAGCCTACAAATATGCATAAAACATAACCTTAAAAGCTTACAAAAGCAACATGGGTATAAACCACAATATATCAACTTAAATTGAATAACATCAACATTATATATAAAAGAGTAAACCAAGATTATAAGTTATGAGTTAGAAACAAGAATACACCAAAACCACAGTGTATCAAACCCAAAGAAACATTAAATATCCAAAAACATAAACTTATAAGTTTAAAGGATAAGGCATAAACAAAAGTATGTGTGGACTCCCCCTATTACTATGCACACTTCCCTTTGAGCTTTCTCCCCCTTACTGAATGCTCTCCCCCTTTTTGGCACGAATAGTTAAAGGCTGTCGTCTAACTTTCGTTGAATAGCGTCTAGCTGATTCTCCATAGTTTCGAGACGCATTTGAACATGGTTGTTTGTGGAGTAGAGAAGTGTCACCATCTCATAAATGCGTTTCTGAATATTTTCAAGCATATTTCCCACTCTATCAGTTTGAGGATCAGTTTGTGCTTGCGGAATGCTAGCTTGTGGAACTTTAGGAATAACACGTGAAGTAGGTGTGGTATGTACAGGTGTCTTTAACTCAGGAGCAGATGGAGTAATCGGAGAGATGTGTGCACTCTTTGGTGTTTTAGAGGAGTGACTTCTGCTAGCTTGAAGAGTGTACATGGAAATAGGACGCTGACGGGTCAACATTTTTCCATTTGTGGGAGGAACAACGCCTTCACGAAGAATGAGCTTCATGATGAGATTGCAAAATGGAATAATTCCTCGAGCTACAGTTCGAACTGCGGTCTTCCTCATGGTGTGAAAAATGTGAGTACAGATACCAATGGGGGCTCCTGTAATAAGATCACAAAGGAATTGAGCTCTTCCAAGATTTATGAAGGTAGTGTTGGACAGTGGGTAGAGATTAGAGAACATGATCAACTTCAGTGTGGTCAGCTCTGGTGCAAACTTTGCGGTGCTGATGGATGTGCTTGTATTGGATACTTCATGATCAGATCCTAGGATTTGTAGAATGTCTTGAATCTCTGGAGTTCGATCATCGTACGGAGTTAGATCCACATTCTGAGGTCTAGTGATGCCGAGAATATTAGCGATGGAGTTCGGGGAAATGCCAAATTCCTTTCCTTTGACCCAGAAAATAAGTTCAACTCCAAGATCAGTTGCATTGGAGAAGCATTCCTTAACCAGTTCATCCATTGGATCGACAAAGTTCCCAAACAAGTTTGCGCAATCTCGTGGCTCAAAGAATCGAGGGATAAAATTGGTCCCTAAGGTGTTAAACTCCACCACTCGTTCCACTATAGGAGTTGACTTGTCAAAGATGTTTGAGCAGATGTGTGAGGTAAGCGGGGTTCTAAACCTCTCCTCATTGGAGTCTTGAGATGATTGTGATGAGAGTCGAGTCCTTTTAGCAACTGGGATTGCTGGATCATCAGCAACAATGTCTTTACCCTTAGAGGATCGACGAGACATCTGCAAGAGAATAGGCCCACAGCAACGAACCAAAAACAGCACCACACAAGATAAATATCAACATGAATAGATGCAAATAAGAGTGTAAACCAGAGATTTTAATACACACATACAAACTTAAGACAGGTCAGACCCAAACAAACCACCATCAATACTAAAGTGCATAATAAGACAGGGGCAACACAATGGCAAAAGAGCAATAGAGCATAGTGAAACACAAATTCAGAAATAACTGTCAATGAGACAGTTTACCATGACCATGATATGCAGAAAATGACAGCATTCGAACATTAGGAACGGATAGCAAAAATTAGACCACATAACCCAAAATAAAGCACATGGCAGTGAGACATAACATTCAGAAAATGAAGTGTTTTAAAGAGATACTTTCAAGATGCAATCACACACATGTTATGTTATCATAAAGACACAATAATCTGAGATAAGTAATCCAATGCCGCAAGCAAACTTTAATACACACACAAATGGATGGAGCAAGTCACAAAATATACCAAACCCATTTATCAAAAGAGTTTGAAAATCAACAACAGGCAAATAACGGAACAAAAGAAAGAGCACAATGTGACCACAATATGAAAATGGATGAAAGCAACAACAGACACAACCAACCATACCCATTAAACCAAGAGGAGAATGTTACAAAAATAGTATCTACCCAAATGGCACGAAAAACATTCATTCAACAGAGAATATGAGATGAGGAAAATAAGACCCATACCTTTTCTTGATGATTTTGAGAAGAAATGAAGCAACAATGGAGTTTGAAAATGGGTACACGGAGTGTTTGGGAAGGAGATAGTTGAGAGAGAAGATGAATAGTCACAAAAGTTCGAGGGAAAACTGAAAAAGATTTAAAAACTGCCCCTATTTTTGCCAAACACGCGTTTTTTGCGATTGAGGTGAGTCGCCAACAAGTCGCCAGGTCAAGCCGCTAGAACATTCAAAGACAAAAATTTGAAAAATTTTTCTAAGTGTTTTTCGCGATTGGAAGGTCTACCTGCGAGGGAGTCGCGAGCTGAGCCGCGAAAATCTCTGAGTAACCCTTGCGACTGGACCTTCCACTCGCGAACAAGTCACCAAAATTGACCCGCGAACTCGCGACTGAGGCCCGCGACTTGACTTACCCGCGATTGAGTCGTCAAAACAGGGCAAAAATGAATTTTTGAAATTTTCAAATTTTGAGAACAAAATACTTTTCAAAAACACCTAAAACACTCAAAAATCTTTTTGTGTTTGAATTAACAAAGATTGAGCATGTGAAAACACATTTCATCAAGTACAATCACACAAATGAATATGGCATTTATTGAACATAAACTTGTGTGTTGTGTGTGGATATCAACAATGAGATAGTCCTTAGTCTAATGTGAAATTTCAATGATCAATTCAACCAAGGCATACACAATTAGCACTAGATTAAGTGATCCATCTCAATTATAGAAATATGTATATATGACCTCCCACAAAACTTGATAACATATCTTGGAGCTTTACATTTGACTCCACTTTTAATCATAACATTTGATCTTTTTGATCCTTTCAAGAAAAACCCCTCTCATTGTGAGAGTGATAATAGATATTTCACCTTGATGAGATAGCCTTTGGCTTTTTAAATAAACATTCACTTTAATTTTAGGTCGCTTACCCTTTTTCCTAGTCGAATACTAGAATGTACGACAGACTTTTATAGCTCAATATCTCTTTTCATTTGGAGATTTACATTTGGTGAACTCTTTTTAGCAAAAACAAAAATAAAGAGTGGGAAGATATATAGACACAAGTCTATGCATGTCTCAAGATCATCATAACCATTCACTAATCATTCATGACTAGTTTGAAGATCTATTTACAACAATCACATAGATTTCAAGATTTCTCCCACAGTGATAAGAGTGCAAAGAGACAAGCTATGCTCGAAAATGCACAAAGCCATTAGCACAAAGGTACAAGGCAAAACAAGTTTTGAGACAAAAACTCAACAATGTCAATTAAACTTTTTGATTTTCTAATTTTTATGTGATTTTTGGATTTTTGACATAAAGAAAAAAATAGATCAAAAACAAAAAGAAAACCAAAAGTATGCACAAATAGACAAACAAACAACCATCACATAAACAACAAGCAAACAATCAAACATCGTCACAAAGCATAGGAAGTATTAATGCATGGACATGTTGTAATGCTTATGCATGAGTACCCTTTTTCACCCACACATCACTTGCGTTTGGGGTGATTTCCTTATAGGATTGGGTACGGGAGTTAGGGCTTTCAAACTTTCGTGAGAAGCTTTCCAAGCAGTTGGTGAATGCACCAATCATCTTCATCATGTTCATCATTCCGGGATCACCATTTTGATCTCTTGATTGTTCACCTACCCAATTTCTTCTATTATTTCTAGGTCCTTGTGACCTTTGAGGAGTTGCACTATTCTTTACTCTCAGCTTTTGGCAATTTGGTCGAGTATGCCCTTGAAGTCCGCAATGATGACACACATACCTCTTTGTGGTCGTGGACGAGACTTGGCTCGAGATTCAGACCTGCCCACAGATTGATTACGGGAATTCAACAACCGTTCGTTCCCCACATTTCTCTTCTCCTCTATCTTGGGCTTCTCAGCAGTAGGACCAACATCAACTGATTCTTTGGCCTTTATAAACTTCACTTCTTTAGTGACATTTTCGGATGAGCTACTTCCTCCAGTATATCCCAACCTGGATTTGTCTGAAAAGCTCTTTTGCGATGAAATAACATCATCTAGCTTCTTGGTGGTGACCCTCTCAATTTTAGCATTTGCTTACACAACCTCTTGCTCAAGAAATCTCACTTTTGTGTAAGCTTCTGACAGCTCACCATTCAGTGTTTCTATCTCACATTTGGCCTCCTTATATCGGATTAGGAGACTTTTATAATCCTCCTCTGCCTTCTTCATTTTTCTCATAGCTGCCTTGCCACCCTTGTGTACTCACCCGACTTCTCAAGGAGTGAGTTATAATTCTCTTGAAGATTGGCTGTGCTTTCATCTTCTTCAGCATCTGATTCTTCAACAATTCCCAGTGATTCTTCATCACTATGTTCTCCAAGGTCTTGTACAAGCAGATTCAACTCGTCTGAAGACTCAATATGAGTAATAGTCATAAAAGCTGAGTAGTTCCCCTCTCTATCACAGCTTTCTTCAGATTCTGAGTCGGATGAATCCGAGTCACTCAATGTCGTGGCATACACTTTGCATTTCGATTTCAAATAATTCGGACATTCTTTCTTAAAGTGTCCATGCCCGTTACATTCGAAACAAGTGACACCTTGTATAGGTTGAGATTCTTTTCCATCTTTCTTTTTGAATTCCCTTTTCTCCCTTTCTGAACTTTGAAATTTTCCTTTATCACCAAATTTGCCATTATTTTTGAATTTCAAGAATTTTCTGAAATTTTTTACAAGGTATGCAACATCTTTGTCAACCACATCTTCTCCCAATGAGTCATGATCTTCCACCTTCTCATTAATGGTCTTAAGAGCAAGAGATTTACTCTTCCATTGATTGGGCAGCGATATCTCATAAGTCTGAAGAGAACCAACCAGCTCCTGGACTTTGATGTCATCAAGGTCCTTGCTCTCTTTAATCGCTGTCACTTTAGTACGAAAACTTTCCGGCAATGATTGAAGGATCTTCCTTACAATTTTAGAGTCCTCCGTTTTCTCTCCCAAATTGAACTTGCTTACAATCACCTCATTCAGCTTGCTATAGAAAGAGTCAAATGATTCATCCTCACTCATTTTTAACTCCTCAAACCGAGTGGTTAGCATCTGTAACTTGGTGTCTTTTACCTTCTTCGTGCCTTCGTAAGTGGTCTCCAATATCTCCCATGCTTCTTTAGCAACAGTAATGTGAGAGATCCTGTGAAATTCATCTGGAGAGACACCACAGAAAATAGCATTGAGTGCTTTACTGTTAGCATTAGATGCAGCAAGTGCTGCCTTATCCCATGTGGATTTGGCTTCCTCAGGCCTGGTCCAACCTATCTCAACAGCATCCCAAACAGACTCATCAATGGAACACAGAAAAGCTCTCATGCGAACTTTTCAAAAAGCGTAATTACTACCATTAAAATATGGAGGTGCATTTAGGGATTGAGACCAATCCATCTCAAAAGGGAGTAAATGATCACACAATGGTAATGAAACCACAAGATGTGTACCCGCTCTGATATTAATTGAAAGTTCAAATATGTGTATAAACACCCTTGAACGTTTAGACCCCCAATTTACAACTTAACCAATTCAAGCATTATGTCAAACAACTAGTGTGCAGAAAATGAACATAAGTTATAATATAGAATTGGAAAAACTGTCTAAACCAAATTAAAATCACAACCCGTAGCAGATAATAAAAGGCAAAGATAAAAGGGAAGGAAGATGCAAACACAAAGACAACAGGCGATGTGTTATCGAAGAGGAAACCGAAGCCCTCGGCGTAAAACCTCTTCGCCGCCCTCCAAGTGGTAAACAATCCACTAGAAAATGTAGTTGGGATACATGGACAGCAATAAACCCTCCAAGCCTAATTTACCCAGTGCACCTAAGCCCTCCAAGCTTCTTGCTCCAACGAAGTTGCACCGAACCTTTTTCTTTTCTAGCTTCCCGGATTCTGCTACTAGACCGTAGCATCAACCAATGTAGATTGATCCTTCCTAACTGCTACCCAGAACACCAAACAGCCCTCTCACAGTGATGAATATGGTGAGAACAAGGTTTTGGTAAAATGCCTCTCAAGGGTTTGACAATGGAGAGGAAGAGAGTTGAGGAATTTGAAGAGACTAATATATAGATTGTAGGTGAATCAATCTCGTTTTACTCTAGGGTTTCTCTCTCAAAATTCTCTCTGGAAGCTCTTTTTCATTTGTGGGTATAAGGGGTATTTATACTGGAGTGAGAGAGGAATGTGAAATGTCAGGTTTTACAAAACAGGGGTGGCTTGCGGCTTGGCCTCGCGACTTGACTAAGTCGCGAGACCCAGTCGCGAGATAACCGTATGGCCAATTGTCCTGTTTTGTCCTGTAGTGCTCCAGCTAACATGACTGTTCACTTTCTGGCATGCTTAGCACGTGTGCTGCATCTGGCGGCTTACAGCCGCGAGCCAGCCACGAGATCAAGCCGCGAGTCTCTGTTTTCTTTCACACTCTTGAGCAATCAACACTCCATCTCACTTATTACCCTTACAACAAACTCACCTAAATACAGGGTTACTAAATGCTGAAATACAAGCAAATTTGGCATGGAATAAAGCCAATAAGATAGTTGATTAAATTCAACCTTACACAATTGTTCTTTGTCCCTAAATCCTTTTGTGGCAATGTAAAGATCTTTGTATTTGAATCTGTGAGGCCCATAGTCAAGCTCCCAGTCTTCTAGCAATTCTGCAAATTTCCTCTTCCTTTTTATGACATAAGTTATACCTGAAATTGCTACCAAGACTAACCTAACAAGGATTATAGGCAAACCAATTGTCAAAAGTTTAGATCTCTCCTTACCTCGAGGCAGCTTGGGAAGTTGAGAAAGGACAAGTTCTTGAGCCTTACCATTCATCTTAAAGCTCCAACCCAAAACATAATGGGAAGTAAGGACAGAGCCAGTTGAGGAAGAGAAACCAACATACATGGTTTTGTTAATGATGGGTGAAAGATCACGGGACAAAGACAATAGAGGAATTTTGGGTTTATCAACATTAATTGGAGCTAAAGTGACATTGATTTGCTTCTTGATCCCATCATATTCCACCCAAACTTGCATTGGGTGGCCACTGATAAGGGTCAGATTCATAAAGCCACCACTGGTAGCATAGTAACATGCTGAGGTAGATGTATCGGAATCCAAGCTATTGATGTCAACCCCAACATGGTTATCATTGATGTCATTGAACTCGTGGCTCTGGATCGTATCGAGCTCTATGGAAACTACATGATTGGTGGAATTACCATTGTTGGTCTCATTGAAAAGGCCAAGGTATTGGCTTGGAAGAGATCCCGGAAGCCCTCTCGTTGGAGCAATCACAAAAGCGATCCCATGACCGCTCAGAGTTGGATATTCGGAAACAATGGCAAAGACAAAAGTCGTAGAGAAAGAGAAAGCAATGTCATTCAATGAGTTCTTGAAGCTTATTGGAGTAGGGTAGAAAGCATGACCCTTTTGCTGTTTGGTGTCATTGGTGAACTCCAAAAGACCATTAGAAGTGATTGTGGCTATGCCGTCTAGGCTTAGATTGACTGATCTAAAACCATTGTAAGTGAAATTGGTATCTTGGGAGGCTACAACGCTTATTAGGAGAGGCAGCAGTATTACAAGCTTGGAAAACATGGCTATATTTGCATACACATTTCTTCTTTTCATTCTAAGAAATGCAGGGTTGGTTTACATACATCATGTTGAGGAGAACATCCTATGTAATGTAATATGTATTCATACCTAAAGTCAAGCACCCACAATTCATGGGTCACCCAGCAGGGCCCGCGTCACCCAAGTTTCCAAGTAAACGATTTTGACTTTTAAGGAATCTCACATTTTCCATGAAAGTCAGCCTTAAGCTTATTAATCATTATTTATATATAAACCACGCAAGTTGTTATATCTTATCTTATATGGATGAGATACACTTTTTTTATTTTCTTTATAACAGGCCGGGGAGTTTCCATTAAATAGATGAGAAGTTTCAAAATGGTTTTAATTTTGAAGAAGTTATCTCCGAAATTTTGGTTGTTATAAACTTAAGGACATTTGAATTTGTGTAGTGGGAGAGTAGAAGTTTATCCAAAATCAAGGATTTTAAAATTGGTTGGATGGGTATACATCTTTCTTATTTAACCGGTAGGAGAGTTATTTAGGGGATGACCCTTGGATCAAAACCATAAAATTATTTGTGGTAGCATCTATTTATAAAGACTCAACTCCTATTCCTCTGTAGACAATATTTCCTTCACAATGACTTTTCTTCCTCTCTAAGAAATAGCCAAAAACCCAAAAAATAACCAAATCAATTTTTTCTTCTTTAACTAAGAAACCTAATTAGCTTTTACAACTATAATTTGAGACCCCAACAGCCCACACCTTTGTAGAAGGAGGACTTCATTTCATAAAATATCCCTGGTAGTGAAGAATCTAAAGTAAGCTTTAAAAAAAAAAAAAACAATGAGATAACCAAATAATGGCATTCAACTTTATACATTGATTAGTGTTAGGGTCATATTTTCTATGTATTGGCATATCTTTTGACCAAATACACTTTACTTGTAATTTGGTATATCTAAGATGTGTTTAGGATATCAAGAAGTGTGTTGATAAGACAAAACAAATGGTATCTTTAAAGACATGAAAACTAAATCAAGAAATGAGTGAAGAAAAGTTGATTTAGTGAGTCTCGACACTAGTCTTGACACAAGCTCAACACTAGCATCTATTGAGACTAAATGAGTAATTCTTGACACTAAGCTCGACACCTCTTGATCTATCGAGCTATTTAGATATAGAATTCTCAAATTAGAATTTCGGCCCATGATGACTTGGATTTCTAGGGTTTCATTCACTAAACCTCTAAAGCATATAAAAACTTTATTTTGAAGTCATCAAAGACACAAAAACTCAATTTAGAGAACTCATTCACTCTGTGAGAAGCTACTGCATTCTTGTGTGCCTTAGGGATTTATAACCAAGTGCTTCCAGATCTTCAACGTATTTTGAAGTGAAAAACTTTGCATCCAACAACAATCAATCAGTTGCTAGGAAATTAGACACGTACTGGGATTTGTACGTACAAGAAGAAGTCTCTACAAGATCAAGTTCAATTAGGGATTGGAGTAAAGGTTCAACTATAAGTTGGTATTTTGGGAAAGTTCAGGGTAGTAGTAAGATTTCTTATATTTGTAACTGCTTGATCCTTGATTAGTGGATTCTTGGGAGTGGTGATTTAAAATCACCTGGTGGGGGGTTTTTGCCTTGTGAGAGGTTTTTCTCATTCGTTTACAAATTACCACGTCAATTTAATTTCTGCTGCACTTAGTTTGTTTGGTGATTTGTTTATGCCTCCACGATTTGTATGTAATTTAACATAATTAATCAACTTGGGTAATTGAATTAATTAACCGGGGTTAATCTATAACCCAACAACTAGTTCCTTTGTAAGGCTAACAAAAGTTTAAATTTGTAACAATTTATAATAATTAAAAAAAAACTTTTAACTGCAAATTTTCTTAGGCAATCTTGGATAAATCTTGTCAATTGTCATCTAAGATTACCCATATTTAAGCTAATTTCATGTGGGATGTATTTGATTTTTATTTTTAAAATTTTAAAGGGTCATGTCAACGGGTAACCTTAGGACAATTGTTATTAAACTATTTTTAGAAATTTTTTAAACCAATTTCATGAAAAATGCCCTTAGGGTATTCATTAACATTTCCCAATTTTAAATAATGAAATTGTACTATGGTAGGGTTAAATGTAGTTGTCTACACTAATTTTATATATTCTAATTCAAGACTCTTGTGCCCTCTGATTAGAGAATTAGTTTGGATGATAATGTAAACATTATAAATTAATTTTAAATTAAAATACTCATTAACAATAAAATTTTTATAATTGGCAAAACTTAGATTTTTTTAAGAATAATGCTAGAGATACAAGTTATTTTACAAAAAATGTTATAAACTGCTAATGTGGTGAATGATTATTGGTAAATGAAAAAAGTAATATTAATTATATGCCTAGATAAAAACTAATAAGAAGTTTGCCACATCAATATTTTGTAAAATAGTTTGTGATTATAGCATTACTCTTCTTTTAATTGTAGTACAATTTACCACACAATTAAATTCAAACACATATTAGATTTTCTCATAAATTAATAAAAAACACAGTGAATTTAATCAATTGTAGTGAATTTAATCAATTGTACAAAAACAATATCATCTTTAACGAGGATAGTTAGATTCAATTAACTACAATTATATATATGAATTTAATTGAAAATTTTAATGAATTGCATTTATGGTTGTAATTAAATTTAACTATTTTTTCATTTTTTTATTAAAAGAAAAACAAGGGGCTTGCAGTCACAAATGCGATCACTGCCCCCATGTTACTTAAGTAATGGTATTACGTGTCACTCAAGCACTAATAACTAATAAGTAATAAGGTTTGGTATTATTCGAACACACAACTTCGGAACTTTGAAATATAATGGATCATAAAGACTCTCTACTACTAAGTCACCTTTAAATGAGGTGTTTTATAATTTATCATGCAATTGGATGGGATGAGTTTTGAGTGATATCACTCAATTTTCTGTTTCCATCATTCAAATCGTGTGGGTCCCACGGATGAGCATTTGTTTGGATGAGTTTTGGATCATTGTTTCCATTACTCAATTTACTGATTTTTGAGTGATGAGTTATAGAAATTGAAAACACATTTCAAAACTCAATTTTCAATGGCATTTTTGTAATTAAACCCATACACCCAGCCGCAATGTTTGGCAAACATATATATATATATATATATATATATTTATATATATTTTTTTGGTGAAACCAGCCGCAATGTTTGACAAATTTTTTTTTTGTTGTGAAACTCATCTGCAACTTTTGAAGTTGAAAACTAGGTTTGAGTTAAGGTGCCAAGCAGGGGGTTTGAGAAATTGAGTATTTTAAGTGATGAATAATGAAAATTGAGTGATGACAAATTACAAATCAAACATGCCCTTATACTTTACTATACTTTACTTTAGGACAAAACGAGATACTAACAGTAGTGAATGGGTGTGGTGTATGATGATGAACTGATCGTCAGTTTATTATGATCGTCCAGATGGAAGCCGTCCCTGACCAATCCAATCTTTTGCAATTCGTGGACGAAAGAAATGAAGTAGTTCGCCGGCGTTGTGCCTGCAAAAAGGTCTCCGATGCCAAAGTCAGAATGATTGACAAAGGAGAGCAATGAGAATAATGCGTTAGAGTATTTTTCTTACCCTACCCCTTTTGGGGTTCGGTCTTTATATATGTGTGCAGGTGATTTCTTCTAGCCGTTGGTGGAGTCTTGATGGAGGCTTTAATCTTGCCTGGTAATGCCCTTGCAGGGTGTTAATGATGAGCTGCCCTTCCCAACGGTCTGAAGGTTGATTAATGTTTTGTAACGGCTCTGCGAAGAGTGGAAACGAGTGTTCATGTCTTTGAGCGACGACCTTTTCCCTTAGGACGATTTTATTAAGGTCGTCCATAACCTGCATCGTATGGACGATTACAACTTTGGTCGGGCGTATCAGTGTAGACGTCGTTCCTGGAGTAGCAGCCACATGGTCATGGCTGCCATTATAGAAAAACGAGAGAAATTAAAATATATAAGTCCATTTTTTCTGCTATACTTGTCAGTTGCCACTGTCTTTTTGAGTCAATTGTCATATTCTTGGTGCGTGGGGTTGTCGGTAGAGGGCACTAATTTGAGTGCATGTTGCCCTACACTCATTCAGCTCCTTGGATTATTCATTTCTGGTCCACATAAAAATTTTCAGAAAGAAAAAATTGATGTAATGAGAATTTTTTTCCCAATATTTTGGGGTATTTTTATTTTAGTTCTTGTATTCTTAAAGGTTTTGTTATGGTTTTTGTGTTTTAAACAATGTTTCATTTTGATTTTTTTTTTCCTTATCTCAATGACCATAAATATTAATGTGATTAACAGAATGCTCACCCTTAAAAATAAGGTAGCTAAGAGTTAACAAAATAATAATAAAAACATTTAGTTGATACCTTGTTATTCGATACTTAAAAAAGCCATATCTGCATGAGCGTCTTAATAAAAATTCTACGTAAAAAAGTAAAAGAATAAAATAAATTTTAAAAAGAAATCTATCCCAATTTAATTTCTTTTCTTTTCATTTATTTTCATTTAGTATTTTTTTGGGAACCCAACACACATATATAAACATAAAAAATTACAAATTGATAAATTCTGATTCCCAAGTTGATTTGATATTGATCAAGTGTGTGTTATGTGGTGTGTGTGCTAGGTTGAGCATATTAGTTAATACAAGTTTTATTAATGAATGCAAAGCAATTATGCAAAATATCATATAAATTAAAAGACAAATATTAGTGAATGTCATTATCCTTAATTGTTTGTATTACATCTAGAGTTTCATATCTAAGTTACTACAATACTACTTGTAGCAACTGAAGCTCACAATATAAGTATATTATATGAGACCAAAACTTATATTATCTTTAAACTCCCCTTAGTTTTACAGAGTCCCTAACAAATTTTTTTTTGGTATTGAATTTTATTTCAGAGGACTTATTCAAAATTATTTGAATTAAACCTCACAAATTAGAAAAAAAAAAAAAAAAACATTACAACATTGTAGCTGATTATTATACAAATAAACTACCAATTTAACATGATAAATCACTATTAGTAATTTAGAAAGCAAAAATTAACAAAATTATAGTTGTTATCCATTTAACATAAAACTTTTCATATTTTAAAGTTGTCAAATACCTATTGATATAAAATATTCAGTAATTTGATTAAAAAAAAAAAATTCAATAATTACTTCAATATCGCAAGTTGTTCATGCTTTAAAAAATTTGAGAGAATAACACAGCAAGCATCTTAAACTCTTTCTTGCTTGGATCCTACAAAACAATATATATATATATATATATATTTATTTATATATAGTTGTACGGCACCTAACATCCAAGTCCATTTAGGCCTTGGGCCATGGATTAATAATATGGGCTGGGGGTCCAACCTCCGTACTACTAAGGATCCTGTCCCACGCCCACAATAACTACGAGTCAAAGATGGGTGTTGTCCGAATACTTGAAAAGCGGACTATGGGTGCTCCGCTCACATACTGCTCGGAAAATCATCCCCAGACGATATACACATGCTCGGTCATATCGCCATTTGAGTGCTCGACAGAACCTTAGGAAACTCCGCTACCGAACACATTTGCTGCAGTGGGAACCATTTCCAAAACCACTCATACCTAAACATCCACTTAAATTTATCAACATTGGACCTCTCTTTGCACTAGTTAAAAAGATAATGATGATCACCCCATTAACAAAGGGCAATAAATAGGAGAAACTAATGAATGGAAGGGGGATGCAATTTTGGGAGGAGAAAAGAGAGAGAAAGAGAGGGTCTGAAAGGAAGAAAACATAGAGAAAGAGAGAAAAGTGATCTCATTGAGTCTCTAAACCTAGAACAACCCAAAGTAGGATACCCAGACCCACCATACAAATAAGTTGTGAGCCCAAGTAGCGTACAATTGGCGCCCACCGTGAGGCCCTCCTACGACGCTGTGGTTCTAGAGGGACTCGAGCTCGGGAAAAATGTCTGAAAGGCATTCGGGGGGTCATGCGGAAAGTGGATCCGTAGGGTCTTTTTGGGGGTCTAGCTGGCGAGAGTGCAGACAGAAGGAACGAGAAGATAGGGAGTATGACCAACAAGAAGAAATGTCTGGCATGGGAGGAGGATCGTACCAAACCCAACGGACGGTCTCTGGTGCTACGGGATGTAGGCAGAGGGAGGAACGAGATGAAGAGCTTGAACGGCTACATAGACTATTCAGGGGTTTGGAGCTGGAGGTAAAGGGTAGGCGTCGGAGAAGAGACAGAGATGACCAACAACGGGAGGTCGGCATCGGAGGAAATAGGTATGGGGAGGGATCTAATCAGTCCGGATCTCGGCTACGGCGAAGTCGTTCACATTCCCAAGAATCCCATCAGTACCAAGACCGTTCACATTCGCGGGGATCTCAATGGTATAGGAACCGGTCTCCATCCCGGGAATCGGAGCAACGCTGAGATCGCTCACGTTCTCGGAAAAATCAAGTTAGGAACTCAGTCTCCCCGGAGGAAAGGCGGCCTCCAAATGCTGCCATAGATGCCATGAGTCATGCTTTACGAAAAGCAGCTCGGTCTCCGTTTTCGAATGAAATCGAGCGGGCCAAAATGCCAGACAGGTTTACTCGTCCCCCGTTCAATTGCTACGACGGGAAAACAGATCCAGTAGAGCACGTCAGTCACTATATTCAGATGATGTCTTTGCATACTCATAATGATGCGCTGATGTGGAAGGTATTTCCTTCGAGTCTGAGACCAACTGCTTTGAGGTGGTTTAACGGGTTATAGAAGGGATCCATATGTAGTTTTTCCGAGCTAATTTAGGAGTTCAGTGTTTGGTTTGTGACTTGCAGCCGAGTACCTCAGCCGGTAGATGCACTTCTGTCAATGAAAATGAGGGCGGGAGAGACCCTTTGTAGTTACGCTAGCCGGTATTAGGAGCTATACAATGAGATAAGCGGGGATAATGAAAGGGTCACAGCAAGCACTTTTAGGATGGGGTTGCCCGAGGATTCTGGGCTACGAGAGTCGTTGACCAAGAAGCCTCCTGAAGGCATGCGGTAGCTTATGAGACGCATTGAGGAATATAAACGTTTAGAAGATGACCAGCTGCAAAACAAAGATAAAGCACCAATGATGAATCGTCCTCGGTAAACTGGTCTCCCATTCAGATCTCGGGGGGGTTTAACGATTCAAGAGCCGACTGCACAGATGGGAGAAGTGAATGTGACGTTTAAGGAATCGGTACATAGGATTCTCGACCGGATCAAACATGAGCCGTATTTTCGATGGCCGAACAAAATGGGAGCTGACCCATCCAGGAGGAATCGGAATCTGTACTGCACTTATCACCGAGACAAAGGTTACACTACCGAACAGTGTCGGGTGTTAAAGGATCACCTCGGGCAATTAGTCAAGGCCGGGCATTTAAAGGATTTCGTGTTGGACTCGGGAGACAGAATCGCAGGGCAAGATACTCGGCAAAGGGGAAACCCTCTCCCACCCCCTGTAGGGGTGATTGAAGTTATCCATGTTGCCCTAGAAAGGCCCGTTGCAGGGAGAAGGAAAGGAGTGTTGACAGTAGTGTCAGTAGATGGTAACTCGGACCTACAGTTGCCGGGTAAGAAGATGAAGTTTGCACGGGAGCCTATCTCATTCGACGATGACGATTTGGAGGGGAAGATCCAACCACATAACGACGCATTAGTGGTCACGGCCTAGATAAATGGCTTCTTAGTAAAAAGGGTAATGGTAGACTAAGGAAGCGGGGCTGACGTAATGTACTCGGATCTGTTCAGGGGACTCGGACTGAGGAAATAGGACCTGATGAAGCACACTTCGCCCTTGGTTGGGTTTGACAGTAAAGTAATGATTCCTGAAGGGCAAATTTCACTTCCCGTGATTATGGGAGGGAAGGAGGTGGCAGTGACATTTACAATAGTAAGTTCATTTTCCTCATATACGACCATCCTGGGGAGACCGTGGATCCATTCAATGGGGGCTGTCCCGTCTACCCTACATGTAAAGATCAAGTTCCCAATCGAGCAGGGTGTCACCATGATAAGAGGAGACTAGCAAGCGGCCAGACAGTGTCTTATTGCTGTAGTTAATTGGAAGTGGGGGAATTAAGTCAATCAGGGAGAAACAACCGGACAACTAGAAGGAGACGAGGGGATTGGGCGGTCTGAACAGGAGCAGGTTGAGCGGGAAGATGCATCCTGGAAGGTCCCTTTATAGCAATCACAGGGGCCTCGAGAAGGAATGGGGGCTAGCTGTGCCGAAGAGCTAGTAAAGGTAAAGATATTACCGGACACTAATAAATATTTTCAGGTTGAAGCGAGTATGAATAATGAGGAAAGGGTCCAAGTATTGCTGTTTCTGACTCAAAACATAGATGTCTTCGCTTGGAACCCCTATGAAGTTCCTAAGGTTGATCCGGTGTTTATCGTCCACAAGCTCAATGTAGACCCCTTGTATCCACTGAAGAAGCAGAAGCCGAGAAGATTAGCCAAAAACCATGTTGAGGCGGTAAGGCAGGAGGTAGAGAAGTTGAAGGAGGCCGGAGCAATAAAGGAGACCTTTTTCCCGAAGTGGCTAGCAAACACTGTGGTCGTCAGGAAGAAGAACGGAAAATGGAGGGTCTGTGTGGATTTCATGGACTTGAACCGAGCATGCCCAAAGGACCCATTTTGTAACACCCCGACCCAATTTTTATAATTAAACTATGTGTTTAAGTGGTTAAGTATTATTAATATTTTAAGCCACTTACTTACAAAAATTAATATAAGAGTATTTAATAAGCGTATTATTTTATAATGCCATTGAATGAGAATTGTAAAGATTATAAATAATTGAAATGGTTATTTGTATTATAAATATATACTTAGTATGTGCAAAACTATATTAAGTGGTTAAGTTATGAGATTTATATATATATATATATATATATAGTTGTTGGTGTTTTAACTATGTATGATGCATGAGATATTATAGTGGAAATTCCACCCACATGCAATCAATTGAAATTCAACACATGTAAAGCCAAAGAACCATGCATGTTGATAAGCCCCAAAGACCAAGACTTGGACATGCAATGAGCAAGCACCACCTAATCTCTTCCTTGACTTTCTCAAGCTCTAGGACATCTCATAAACTCTCTTGCTCTCATTTTTTTCCAAGGGTACACATACAAATCAGAAATTTCAGCTCACTTTGCTCTCTTTCTCTCTCAAGGAAAGAGCTAGGAAGCTCTCTTAGGTCCACTTTGTCAAGCCCATGGGTCCACAAATGAAAAGAGAGATAAGGCTTCATCATCTTTTCTTCTTTCTACTCTTTTAAAAGCAACTAGAATAGTTAAGAGCTCTCTCCCTCTTTCATTCCTACGGGTCCAACACCAAAAGAAGGAAAAGCTCTCAATTATTTTCTCCCTTTCACACCTACAAGTCCAGCAGCAAGAAGGAAGCTTCTTTCAACTCTCTCAAGCTCTCTACCTCTCATACTTTCTAGTCCAGCCACTAGGAAAGGGAAATCCTTTCATATAAGTCTACATATATATATATATATATATATATATGCTATTTTAAGAAGTTTTGAAATTGTGTTGATGGTTTGTTGAAGGTAGATTAGGGTTTTTACTAAGTAATGATTTTATAGGATTAATGAAGTAAGAAAAAGTTAGGATGAGTATTTTGATGCTGCTGCTGGGATTTTTGGTTGTGTGTATTTTGCTCTAAATGGTTAAATGACTGTATGTATGTGTTTTATAACATGTCTAATGAGTGTATAAAATCCCCATATGAAAATACCATCGTTTGATAATTGTTTGTGAATTTACGATAAAACGTTGCAAAGCTGTCACTGTGACAGATTCTGTGTTCATGCATGGTAAAATATGTATTAAATCATATTCTGTGAATTAGGATGGTAGGAGTAGTTTTTATAAAATCTAAGACACATGTGGTTGTTATGGAAGTGGTTTCATAGCATTTGGATGAACAAAAAATAATGGTTTAATTTGTAAGTTGCAAGAAATTTTGTCAAGACAGATTTAAGCACGTTGTCTTGTATGATTTTTAATAAATCATGCTTTTATGATTTGACTCCAAAATTTTATGGTATATACTGGACATACAGGGGAGTGGTTCTGTAAAATTTCATGACAATTGGACATGCATGAACAGCCCATTTGTATTTTACAAATGAGGCGTACGCTGCTGGAATAAAACAGTGAACAGTAAGGGACATGCTTAACTTTGAGGATTTAATTCTAAAGTTAGGGTGAATGTTTTAAGCTATAATTTAATATGTTTATCTTTTGGTATGTTTAGACCATAGATTAATTTCGTGTAACTTGGTTTGAGGTTTAGTACTCAAAGGAGGGGTTCTAAACCATGCAACGGTTGTATTTATGAAGCTGTTTTGTTCAACATGTTGTATGATGAATGTATTTTGTGTTTGTGGAAACCTCGTTGAGGTGGGATTAGGATTTTCTTGATTATAAGAGATAGGCTTTGAGATTAAAGTGTAAGTTTATGAAAAGGAATTATGGATAGTAATAAACTTTGATATTTGGTTTAGGTGTTACCAGTTCCCCAGGTTTAAGCTCCGTCGACTGTAGGCTCTTCGTTCCTCTGCTTTCAGGTAAGGGATAAGTTATATGGGTATTTGGTAAGTCATGAGGTTATTTTAAAGTATATTATGCATTAAAAGGTTTTTGATTAGAGATATGACATATAATCATTATTCTGACAAAGATATGTTCGTGAGCTTTCGAAAACTTATGTATATGATTTAAGCATATTGATGCTATTACCGATTCCACGAACATGATGTTTAAAGAAAAGAATAGAAATACTATTATTATGAAATGTTATACAAAATAAGAAATTTCAGTATGATGTAAAGTATGAAATGTTTTCGGGTTATGTCCTCTGGTGATCTGAACTCTGCTAGTAGGGGTTAATTACTGGCTTTCCATGGAAAAATATTATTTGTTTGGCCATTTAAAGTAGAGGAAATTTGGTTGCCCGTAACTCTAATCTGAATAAGGCCTTCTCCCCAATGTGTACGGACGGCGGGGAGGAAAAAAACCTGGAGGGGATGTGCCATCAGGCCTCTCAAAGGGGATAATATCATACACACGGGGGCACCCAAATGTGATGAGGCCTTCTCTGTACAGACTTATCAGATATGGACTAACCAATAAGTTATTTATGAACAACTATATTATGTTATTAATCATGAGAGAATGATTTTGTTTAAATGCATCATGAAAAGTTAAAAGCTCTCATGAAAAGAAGTTTCTAATAAAAAGAAAAACTGTTCATTAAAGATAAAAGTTTCTGAAGTTCTGTTGTGCTATAAAGATAAAACTTTTGATGAAAGTACAAGTTTATGTCTAAAAGTTATCAGATATCTTTTTTTATGAAACGTTAATTTTTATGACCATGAAAGATATAGTACTTTATGAGAAGAAGTTTATGAAGAAAAGTTTTCTTATTAGTCAAGATGTTTCTAGCTTAATACAAAGTTGCCGATTATCTGATTTAAGTTAAAATAATTATTTTGTAATGAGAATATATATACGGCGACTTTGTAGGAAATGAAAGAAGTTTAATCCGAAAGGTTTTGGTACTATTAACCCGATAAGAAAAAGGAGAACAATTATTTTCTATGAAGAGCGTATAAGCTATTATTATGACTAGTATAAAATACTATGCATGAAAAAATGTTCTCCTGTTCAAATATTCATAGAATGAAATGATTTGATTTACATGCATCCTTATTGAATTCTCATATATCTTACCCTTACTGAGCTGTGTAGCTCACGCCTTCCACTTTTTCAGTTAGCAGGTTTTATTTTGGAGCAGAGGGAGCCTTAGTCGAGTTTGGAAGGAGCTGATTTTAGTTTTATATGTATAGATCCTAAATTAGACATTTGATGTTTAGCTTTGTAGTATTGTGTATTTTAGGATCTAATGAAAGTTGTGTACCTTAAAGTATTAAAAGATGTATCATGTGAAAGTGTGGAAATTAAATGATTGGTGGATTATGTTATATTTCGAGTATAGTGTAGATGCTCTGACTATCAAGTGAAAAATTATATCAAGAAGTAAAGAAACAAGAATGACAAGAAAAAGAGAAGCTTTTGTAAAAGTTTTGTAAAAGTTAAGTTGGTTCTTGTTAATATCAGTTTTAGGCTTGATATTAGCATGCCGGTCATGGTCACAAATCCGGGTATTGGGTTTGGGGCGTGACACATTTCCCATGCCAAAAATTAATCAATTGGTGGATGCCACTTACGGGCTCCTGAGGATGAGTTTCTTGGACGCCTTTCAAGGATACCATCAGATTGCCTTGGCCGCCGAAGACTAGGAGAAAACGACATTCATATCCCCCGACGCAAATTATCATTACACCGTGATGCCCTTTGGGCTAAAGAATGCCGGGGCGACATACCAGCGAATGATGACGAGGATGTTTTGGGATAAAATTGGGCATTCAGTTGAAGTGTATATTGACGACATGGTGGTGAAGAGCAAGCAAGAGGCACGACATGTAGAGGATCTTCAGGGGGTGTTTGAGGTGTTGCGGAAACATAGATTGCGCCTTAACGTGGAAAAATGTGCCTTCAGAGTGGGAGCTGGCAAATTTTTGGGGTACTTGATCACCAGCCATGGGATAGAGGTTAATCTCGACCAGATAGAGGCCGTGAAGCGTCTTAGGTCGTTGAGCAATCCGAAAGAAGTACAGTTGTTGACTGGGATGTTGGTCGCTTTTAATCGGTTCATCTCAAAATTCTCAGATCGCTGCAGACCATTTTATCAGCTTTTAAAGAAGTGGAAGGGATTTTGGTGGGATGATGAATGTGAAAAGGCTTTCCAGGATCTCAAGGAATACTTAACGCAGGCGTTGATGCTGACTGCACCAGAGCTCGGAGAGGAGCTGTTTATATACCTCTCGGTGTCTGACCATGCCGTAAGTGTGGTGCTTTTAAGAGACCGGGGAGTACAACAACCCGTGTATTATATTAGCAAGACCCTAGTCGACGCCGAGACCAGATATTTGCCAGTAGAGAAATTGGTGTTGGCCCTAGTACATGCTACCAGGAAGTTGCCTCAGTACTTTCAGGCTCATACCGTGTATGTGTTGACCGAATACCCCCTACAGTCATTATTGAAAAGATTTGATTTTACGGGGTGAATAGCTAAATGGGGGACACGGCTCGGGGCATTTGATGTAAGATATAAGCCGAGAAGTTTAGTAAAAGGGCAGGTATTAGTTGATTTTGTGGCAGAATTATCTCCTAAAGGGGAAATGGTCTCTCAGTTGGAACATCGTCCTGGAAGGTGCATGTGGACAGTGCTTCCAACGGCAAAGGGGCCAGAGCCGGGATTGTCATAGTTACCCCGGAGGGTATTCTCTTGGAGCATTTGTTTACATTGGGGTTTAACGCCTCCAACAACGAGGCGGAGTATGAAGCTTTACTTGCTGGATTGAGGGCAGTCTCAAGGTTAGAAGCCTGGGATGTGGAAATTTATTCGGATTCACGGTTCATAGTCAACCAGGTGCAAGGAAGTTTCGAGGCTTGAGATCCTTGGATGAAAGCGTACTTAGAATTGGTAAAGCAGACCATAAGTAGCTTTTGTACGGTGAAGGTGATCTAAGTGGCCCGAGCACAGAACAGACATGTCGACTCCCTTGCCACACTGGCATCATCAATTATCGAGGAGATTCCCCGACTAATCAGAGTGGAACTTGTCCCCGAGCCTAGCATTAAATTGGCGGGAGATGAAGGGGCTGTAAGGGTCGAAGTCACAACAGTCAAAACACTTGGACCGAGCTGGATGAATCCCATCATTGACTTCTTAGCCGACGACCGAATCCCGGATGATGAGAAGGAAGCCAACAAGATCTGCAAGGTAGCTGCCCGGTATTGGTTGTCCAAAGGCCGGAAGCTTTATCGTGGGTCATTCGGGGGATCGTATCTTTTGTGCTTACACCCAGAGAAAGTAGGCCAACTCTTGCCGAGCTGTATGAAGGGGTATGCGGCAGCTATGTAGGAGGACGATCATTGGCGCACCGGGTAATGACTCAGGGATTCTGGTGGCCCCAAATGTAGAAGGACACCATGGAATACATTCGAAAGTGTGAGCAATGCCAGAAGCATGCCGCTCTGATACACCAGCCTGCTGGCCATTTAAACCCGATTAGTAATCCTTGGCCCTTCGCATAATGGGGGTTGGATATACTTGGACCATTTCCCTGAGCAACGGGTAATCGAAGATTTGTTTTGGTGGCCATCGATTACTTCACCAAATGGGCAGAGGCAGAGGCTCGGGCTAATATCCAGGACATAGATGTGAATAAATTCGTATGGAAGAATATAATCACCAGGTTTGGGGTTCCGGACTCCCTTATATCGAATAATGGACTACAGTTCGACAGTCGAGCTCTCTGCGAATTTTGCAGCAACCTCGGTGTCAGGAACATATATTCCTCTCTGGCATATCCCTAAGGTAATGGCTAGGCTGAGGCCGTGAACAAGGTAATTGTGAATGGCTTGAAGAGAAGACTGGAAGGTGCAAAGGGCAACTAGGTCGAGGAACTACCCAATGTTTTGTGGGCATACTGGACAACTCCTCGAAGGTCTAGGTGGGAGACCCCATTCTCTCTCATGTACGGGGCGGAGGCTGTGATACCAGCCGAGGTCAATTTATGTAGCGTGCGAATTTCAGAATTTAACACGTCTCGGGATGACGGTCAGCTAATGGAGCATCTCTATTTACTTGAAGAATACAGGGACATAGCGACTATACGACTAGCCGAGTATCAGAAAAAGTTTTCCCAGCATTATAACCAAGATGTGAGGGTGAGGGAATTCAATGCCGGAGACCTAGTACTAAGGAAAGCAGTAGGAAGCATGCGAGATACAAATGTCGGGAAGCTAGCTCAAACTTGGGAAGGATCGTACAAAATTACAGCCATTGCAAGTGTAGGAGCATATTATCTAGAAGACATGAACGAGATACCGTTGTCCCAACCTTGGAATGCTTATAATCTTAAGAAGTTTTATCAATGACCACCCATGCACGGAAAAATGTACTTTGTACTAACTAATATGATAACGATGTAACTAGTTTGTGCAAGCCCAACTAATTCTATTTTTTTAGTACTTCTGGTCGATAAACACAGAGGAAGCCGAAGAGATTCAAGCAGTTAGTAAATTTCTAAGGACAGAAGGCTGCTTCTCGGTTCGATCCCTATCATCGAGCAGGTGGAAACCTTATTCAAAAATTTCTAAGGACAGAAGCCTGCTTCTCAGTTCGATCCCTATCATCGAGTAGGTGGAAACCTTATTCAAAAATTTCTAAGGACAGAAGCCTGCTTCTTAGTTTGATCCCTATCACCGAGCAGGTGGAAACCTTATTCAACAATTTCTAAGGACAGAAGCCTGTTTCTCGGTTCGATCCCTATCACAGAATAGGTAGAAACCTTATTCAAAAATTTCTAAGGACATAAGCCTGCTTCTCGGTTTGATCCCTATCACCGAGCAGATGGAAACCTTATTCAAAAATTTCTAAGGACACAAGCCTCCTTCTCAGTTCAGTCCCTATCACCAAGTAGGTGGAAACCTTATTCAAAAATTTATAAGGACAGAAGCCTGTTTCTCGGTTCGATCCCTATCACCGAGCAGGTGGAAACCTTATTCAAAAATTTCTAAGGATAGAAGCCTACTTCTCGGTCTGATCCATATCACCGAACAGGTGGGAACTTTATTCAAAACGTTCTAAGGACAGAAGTATTACAAAAGAAAATATTATGTTCCAGGGCGGAAACATGCCCTGTTCATTAGTGAAACATGCATGCATGGAAACTCTAAAGTATTTACAAAGAGGTTAAAATATAGATGCATAGTCATAAAAACGATTAAGGTAACTGGCCGGCAAATAAACCTTAGTAAAAAAACCAAGCATGAAAAATAAATTACTTCATCACCAAACCCGGTGACATTAAGTTTAAACCTAGAAATTAAGTAACTATTTAGTAAAGAAACTAGAAATTAATTGTTTAGTTGCCACAGCCCGGCGACATGGGCAAACCAACTCGAAATAAAAGTTACTAAGTAAAAGCAAATAAAAGATAAAGTAAAACAGGTTTGGCAATCAGGAAGTAAGATCCACGGGCTGCGTCTCGGAGGCCACCTTGGTGGAATGATACTCGGATACAGAGGGCTGGAGATGAACATTCTCACCAGAAGGGTCGTCAATAGGGGGGTTGCTAGTGGCTTCTGTCCCAATCATCTCCATATGAGCATCAATCTGCTCCACCAGCTCCCTCAAACTATTCATCTCCTCCTCATCCTTTGGTCCTGCAAGGTTTTGCGTGGCTGGGGTAGGGTTTGGAAAGGGGATCTGAACAGGATCCCTAAGAGGGGAGTCCTCGGGCACCCCTAAGGCCTGTAGGGCAACCATCCAGCCCTTCTGAAAGGACAGTTGTTGAGCTTGCATTACTACCGGCTCCATGCCCTTCTCTGTATCGGCAAAACCCTCATCGTACCACTTGCTCTCACAAGCTTCCAAGGTCGCCCTTAAATTTGCAACTTCCTCGGACAAGGTAGCGTTTAAACTTGCTGCTTTGGCCAACTTCACTTCCGTTTGATTTTGCTGCGTCACTAGCTTCGCCGACCTTTTATTAGCCGACGCCCAGGATTTCTCCGTAGCAGCGGCCCTTTTCTCGACTGACTCAGCAATTTTCGTTTTCTCTTTAGCCGTTTTTATAGCCTCTTCCCTGCTGACTTTCTCCCGGTCAACCTCCTCAGTAAGGTCCTTCACCCTCTCGTTCAGGATATGGGCTAGTTGAGCGGCTTGTTAGAGAAGACATTACTCACGCACGGTAACTTAAAAAAGCGACGTATATGGCAATAATAAGAATATGTGTAAAAAGCAAGTGTACAAAGGAAGAGAAGTTACCGCTACAGTGTGCCATTGGATTCTTCTCCCCATGGACTCATCGGTCCCATCAGCAAAAACACTCATGTCCTCGGGTAAAAGGAGACCGTGCACCAAGCTTTGGGTAACACGGCCCCCTTCTCCTTTCTCCCATGCCCAAACACTGGCACTAGCCAGGAGGGGCGTACCATCTAACTCAAATGTGGGTTGCCATAACTGCATCGGTCTAGAGGATGAGGCCACGTTTGTCCCAACCTGGGCCGGGGGCTCCCGAATAGTGACACCCCTGGATGGTTGGTGAGGAGTTTGAACCTGAGTGTCTCCCGGGCTAGTAGAGGTTAGGTCAGCAACCCGTTGTCTCTTATGAGTCCGCCCGGAAGGAGGATGAGGTGGAGGATGAACGGGAGGAGCTGGGACATGCTCTTGGGGTGACTGCTGCTGAAGGACCTGACTTGCCTTAGGAATAAAATGGCTAACGGTCAAAGTTTTACGGGTCACCATGTCTTTAGGAACAGAATGCGTTCTGGAAGAGTCACTAGATTCTGCGGCTTCTTGCTCGGCTACCTGAACAGGAGCCTCGGGTTCTGCAGGTATAGCTTCACGCTGAACGGCCTCGTGAGCACATTCCCGGAGATAGCTGGAGGCTGCTCCGGTTGATTCGTCCCTTATAGGTGCGAGTTCATTTGAACAGGTGTATCATGGGCCGAGGTCACGAGCTTCGCCTACGGTAAAATTGGGAGGGAGAAAGTTCGTATGTCGAACGTCTATATAAGAGAGGAGAGGACTGTTAAAAATAAGGGCTTGGCTGAAGGGTTGCCAAGTGGAGTACACCGGATCTATGCCGAGGATGAGGTGAGATGCACGGAGTTGCCCGTCCCAGTGCACAAAAATTTCAGACTTGAGCACAAAGTTCAGGTCCCGAACATGAATCGTTCTGATGTCTTGGGTAAACACCGAATTGTCTGCATCAAAAGATGATGAGTCAGAGTTAAGGCAAACAAAATAGTTACGAACGGTGGGGATATAATAAATTAAAGGTTAGAACGAACCAACTTCATGTCGAGATAAAGGGGGAGGGATACCACCGGCAAACCAATTGCTGCGCACTCGGATATATTCCCTGGTAGAGTTCCTATTAGAGTTCCGCAAACATGAAATTAGCTGTACCCTCGTGTCTTTAGTCTTTAAATAATAATTGGATTTCTTCTTTCCACATAAGCTGTACATGTGGTTTACATCATGATGGTCTAATTGCAAACCAAACGTTTGGTTTAACCTACTCACACAACTCACTACCCGGTAAAAGTTTTGGGGGAAGTTGGTCGGGACTCAATCCATAGTATCTAAAGGTATTAAGTAAAAGTGGGTCTATAGGAAGCCTAACCCCACCCTCTAAAATAGACATCAACGGGAAAAAGGCCGTGCCTTCCCATTTGTGGATAGCGATCTCGCTTTCTTGGCAATACGCCATCTCCACATCATCAGGGACGCTAAAGTTTTCTCTAAAAGCGGCTAAGGGCACTCCGGCATTCAAAAGATAAGCAAAACCCATCCTAAAGCCTAAGAATCAGATAGAACTCTAGGAAAGGAAATAAAAGCAAAGGAAAGGGGAAGAAGACTTACTTGTGGCTCTAAGGGAGGGGAGGATTCTGGGTTTATGGACAGGTACACAGGTGAATGCTCGGCAGAGAGAAATTTCAGAGGAACAAAGAATGAAAAGTGAGAAGATGGATTATGATGAACTATTTATAGGAACCAAGGAAAATGAGCATCAGTTAATGAGCAATAATTGGTATTAATTAGTAATGATGAAGTAAAAAGGAGTGGCCTTAGAAATACCCAAAGCGACCAACACACGCGCCTCGGTTTGTGAACCGACAGGTAATAATGACGGCAGAGCCAGAAGGTCTGAAGCAATGCGCCTATTAAGAAACGCATTAATGGACCACTGTAACTGCCCAAAATGCACCTGTTGGATTTCTCGAGCAGACTGCTGCCTCTTTGGCTCCTTGATTTGTCCCCGGGAGCCGTTAACGAATGGGGGGGGGGGGGGGCTATTGTACAACACCTAACATCCAAGTCCATTTGGGCCTTGGGCCATGGATTAATAATATGGGCCAGGGGTCAAACCTCCACACCGCTAAGGATCCCGTTCCAAGCTCACAATAACTACGAGTCAAAGCTGGGTGTTGTTCGAATACTTGAAAAACGGACTGTGGGTTCCCCGCTCTCATTCTGTTCGGAAAATCATCCTTGGACGATATACACATGCTCGGTCATATTGCCATTTGAGTGCTCGGTAGAACCTTAGGAAACTCCGCTGTCGAATACATTTGTTGTAGTGGGAACCATTTCCAAAGCCACTCATACCTAAACATCCACTTAAATTTATCAACATTGGACCTCTCTTTGCACTAGTTAAAAAGATAATGATGATCACCCCATTAACAAAGGGCTATAAATAGGAGAAACTAATGAATAGAAGGGGGATGCAATTTTGGGAGGAGAAAAGAGAGAGAAAGAGAGGGTCTGAGAGGAAGAAAACATAGAGAAATGGAGAAAAGTGATCTCATTGAGTCTCTAAACCTAGAACAACCCAAAGTAGGAAACATAGACCTACCATACAAATAAGTTGTGAGCCCAAGTAGCGGTTTAGCCCAGCAAACCTGTCTTTGGTGTGTACAATAGTGATGGAGACAGAACAAGCCATTAAAGAGACAACCAATTACGATAGTGTTGGAGGCAAAGTAAAAGATTAAAAAAACTGAAGAAGCAAGTGGTTTGGCTAGCATACCAGCTAGTTAATTTATATTAAAAGACATAAAAATCTTACAATCAAATATAATTCATAAGACGTAGATAAATAAAAGGTTTGTCAAGATGATCAAGTTTGGCAATGAAGAAGACGCAGCAGTTATTGATGAGGGTAATCTCTATCTTAAATTTGTGATAATGATGAAGATGCAACAACTACTAATTATGTAGATCTAGCATAATCTTAATTTGATTCAACTACAACAAAAATTACGATAATTACCATAAAAAGATTATATCAAAAAACAGTCTTTTATGATATAGCCAAGAGTACAATCAAAGCTAATAGAAGGAATTTTAATTCAATTTCAATGATGAAGGAAAGATTCATTTAAATGAGGAGACCAAGAAAAGAAGTATCATGTTCTGAGTATAGTATTGAATTTAAACTCTATAATTCAATTTGCTAACTACTAAAATATCTTAGCAAATTGAATTTCTGTAGGCACGAATTACATCATTTAATTGAATTTTTGCAGGCACGGATACTACTAAACCTCTATCATTCAATTTTCTAACTACTAAAACTCTATCACATGGATACTACTAAAGCTCTATCACACGGATTACACAATATAAACCAATAATGTTACCATCTCAAACATTAAAAAAAAAAAAAAACCAAATCGATTTTAAACATAGAAACAAACAATCATATATCAGTACAAATACCCAACCTAAATACATAAAAACTCATATATGACCCACAACACAAAAGAGGTAGTAAAGAATAACACTATTAATCTAATTCTTACATTGAACTATTATGTAGGCAGCCACAAGAATAGAGGTCAAGAGCAATTGGGATTTTGAAATACCTAAGCTGAATCATCTAGCTTTTCAGTATTAATATAGTGTGAGGAGAGGAAGAGATGAAGAGATGAAGGAGTTAGAAAGCCAAAGTTTGGAGTTAGGAAGCTGAAGGGTTGCCGTTTGAGATTATAATCGTGGAACACATAGGGTTGCTATTTAAAACTGTAACCGTAGAACACCAAGGGTTGCCATTTAAAATTGTAATCATGGAACACAAATGGTTGGGAATTATTTTCTTTTTGTTAGTATTTTTAAATTTAAGAAAACTAGTTTTAAATTGTAGGACAAATTCAGGAAAAAGAATGGTAATGACATGGCAGTTGATGTGGCTCAACCTGAGCGTAGCAAAATTAAATGCTACGGTTCAGCTTTTAGTAATATATAGATTACAAAGAACCTCAATTGTTACTAGGCTAGTCCTATTAGGTATAACGTAGGTGTGACTAATTTTTTTTCCTTCTTCCTTGTACATCCTATCCAAACAAACTCATTTCTCTCACAATAAACCATTTTTTTAAAATGAAAATATAAATTAGAACCAAACACAATACTTTGAAGCTCCATGTTGCTTTCCTTTAAGGCAATTGAATTGGCAGCAGTTAGGTGAGTGGAGACTGGAGAGAAGCAATAATGGTCTAGTAATCTTCTTTGCTAGAGAAGAGAGAAGAGAGAAAAGCAAAAGAAAAATAAATAAATAAACGTTGACTGCTAACATTTTTTTGGTCATCTATATGTTACTATGTCTTTTTAAATATTAATTAAATGATTTTTTTTTTTGGTAATTAAAATTAATTGACACACACTATGTTAACCATATTAGCATTTTCTATTCCTTAGATGATAGTTGTGGGGGAGGGTGGGGGGGGGGGGGTTAAGGTTTGAACACAGAACATTGCCAAGTGGGTCCAACCCGAGGAGAAGGAAGGCCAAGCTCCTCATCAGTTTTGGCCCAGTTCATTGATAAAAGTCTAGGTATAAAAATTGAAGAAGCTGATTACCCGAGGAGCCTAAGGAGCCTTAGAAGGATTTAGCTAAGCCACTTGAACCAAAAGACAAAATACCGAGGAAGAAAGTAGAGACGTGCAAGTAAGGGAGATGGGAAGTTTTTAGGCAAAGTACCGATCACCTTCGCATTTAATACACTGCACCAACTCAGCTAGCCACATCAATGGCAGAATGACCCTTGAACTGTTCCCTCACAGCTTGTAGCACATTTTACCACCTCCAACAAAGCCTTGATGGGACAAGCATCAAAATAAAGATTAGTGGTTGTACAAGTGGAGGGTTAGCATACACTCGAAATAGCTATATAAGGAAAGAGGACTCCTAAAGAGAGGGGGGCGAAAAAATTTAGAGAATAACTCGCATCTTGTAAGAGCAAACCTTGTAACCGAAACTCAAGGAATATATGAACCATTGATCCTTGGACTAGCCTGAGGAAGAACTAATTTAGAAACTTTCTTCTTTCTTTCTAGAAACTTCTCATAATCTTATTAATTTTATTGAAACTAGAAAGGCTTGAATAGGTTGACCTCAATGACCCATATTTATAAATTAATTGTATTGGGTTGTCACATATTAACCTTCCATCCAATGTGGCTTGGGTTAGTTGATTAGCTCTCTCACCCACAATAGTAATGACCAAAACGAAACATTATTAAATATACAATGATCAAAATGAAGCTTATATTTCTATAAAATTAAAATTAAAACTTATAAAAATAGAAGGGTTGAGATGAAAATGCCTCCAAAATATAGGAATTAAAATAGAAAGTTTTTCCTTAATTTTAAGAGGCCTCAGTCTTGGTGGGAGTAGAGTTTGTATAATTTAAATTTTATTATGGCTACCCTAGAAAGAATGTATAGAGTTGCCACTAAACCGAGTACCAAAATCTTATCGAGAAGTAAACTTTACATAAGGGAAAAAAAAGGAAGGCCAAAGAATAACCTGTCCAACACTCAAAAGTGTGCATGCCAGGGGCGAAGTCTTTTCAGAATTTGCACCTTCACAATTAAACATAAATAGATTAAAACAAAATTTAAACGCGGGTAAAACTTAGTAGATTAAAAATTCAAACACCTAGTTGCATTAAAGTTTAATTATTCACGGAAAAAATAATATTGTTTGTGTTTTATTGGACAATGTAATCACGAGTTTGAACTTAATTCTGAAACTTAATGTACTACAACACCTAAATTACCGTACCTAAGTTTTAATTAGGATCCTGAAAGATTCACTATGAATTCTAAAATTAAGCATAGCAGGAACCTCTACAAACATGTAATAAAAGGACAACATGCGAAAATAAAGAAATCTAAACTTGTGTATAAATTATTGTTAATAGGTTGGCTGTGAACCTAAAATTTCTGTTATCAGAAAGAGATTTTGCAATTTTAAAATTAACATAGGAGTGAAAAAAAAGAGTTAAAAAGAAAGAACGTAAGGAAAGCCCTAACGTAAGAAAAATATTGTAAGGAAAGTAAAGCAAAGACAAAATAAAAACCTGAAACTTGAGAAGGTGCAGAGCTTTCCACCACTCTCACTGGCATCTGATTTGTTGATTGATATGATCCAATTCCAATCACAGTTCCCTTCCTTGTTCGGGTATTCGATTTTGTCTAAAAACTCTGAAAGGGACAAAAGGTCCAACTCCAAGGATGTACCCACTATCCGGGGCGGTCCAGTTAGAGTGGATCTGACTCATCACTTGTTGCCTGTTTTAAATTATTTATTTTCTTTTATGCATCGCGTCCTTTAGTTTTACCGCTTTTATTTGGTTATTATCATTGCATTTTAGGGGCATTTGGCCTCCGTTTGGAATGAAATGAAAAAAAAAAAAATTTATTATTTAGTTTATATTTGTTATCATTTATAGGCTCTATTACATTTTTTAGTACTATTTATGGGCCCTACTGTATTATTTCAAGTAACTTTTATCTTTATGTACAGTATTTTCAGCAAAAAGTTTTCAGTTTCAGCAAAATAAACAATATTTGGACAGACCCTTAGTATGTGATTTTGAGTAATAATTTTCAATTTTTAAACAATATTATACGTATTTTTATACATTTTTTCACTCACACATATTTCTAAAAAATACAAATAACATTACTAGAACAACATTACCAAACACCCTCTTAATTTTTTTTTTATCACACCTGCGAGTTTAAATTCAAATAGGTACTCGTACAAATGAAAACGTTTACCCTTTCCAAAAAATAATATAAATCTTTTGTACTAATTTTTTAATAGCTGCAAGTATTTTACCAAAATTTAAATATAATTAGTTACACAATGGTCACATATAATCACATCTCATAATTTTTTATTAAAATTGCCAAAATGTTTTTTAGCACCCCAATATCCAAAAAAAAAAAAAAAAAACAAAAAAGAAAAAAAATTTCTTCCAAATTGGCTAAGTTAAACGAATTTTAGCAACTTGTTATAGTAATTGCTACTAACAAGTTGCTATTCATTTTTTAAATAATTTCTCTCACACTCTCCTTGTCTCTTGCACTCTCTTCTATTTTCTCACTCTCAAAACTCTCTTTCTTAGATCAACCTAGGGTGGACAATGATTGTGATGGCCTTGGCTTCCAACAGCCAATGATGTACACAAGTCACGGTGGATACACAAGTTTGTGGTTGGGTTGATTTTGGATTGGGCTGCCAAGAAAGGTGTTGCTCGATTGTGGTGGGTTGTGGATTGGCTTTGCTAGGTTTTAGGTGGTGGTTGCTAAGTTTTTTCTACTTGGATTGTGTGTTGGGTTGTTGGATTATGGTGGTGGTTGAGTGGTTGGTTGCTATGGGTTGTGATGATGCTTGAGATTGTCAGTCAGAATGCTTGTCCAGAATGGTGTCGTCCTATGCTAGCTTTGTTAGGATTAGTACCCTTAAATCCTATTGTATGATGCTATGTATGATATTAAGTATGACATTATGTATGACTTAATATTGTGATTAATAAATTTTTTTTATTATTATCTGAAATAGTGGTAACATGGATATTCGGACATTATCATATAGTCCATGAGATGCGTAGTATGTGATTTATGTGAAAAGTCACAGAAGATATAAATCACAAGTCCTTTGTAAACTCAGAATTATAGTTCGTAGTAGGTGATGAAATTGGTCATTTCATCTGTGAAGACTATAACATATCAACTAAGATGATTTGTCTTGATCATAGAAGTGGAGACTTCTAGTTGATATGTTGATATGTTTTAAGAGTTAAGACATATTGAACTAGACCACTATGAGATTCATTATTCTCCTAATGACTATCAATTGAATAATAAATCTCACGTCTTCTATTTACATAAACTCTTAATCTTGAGAGAATAATGGACCTGATCATGAAGTATAGGTTGTTTTAATATATCATGAGTGAGATTTAAAGTAACGGTCAAAACCTCAGTATGTTGGGCAGCCACATTTAGTGTTGATAGAACATATATTCTTAAGATAGAATTCATAGTCTCTTAACGAAGATATAAAATATTTTCTTGAGATAAGTTTAATGGGTATAGTTATTCAGAGTCACACATTGGAGAAGAAACTATATTGTAGTATAGTTCAATCATTAAAAAGATCACATTCAAAAAGTTTCACCACTTTCTGTCTTTGTGGTTAAGTAGGAAGTCACAAATCAAAGCACAAATATAAGCTTTTGGTATTAACGACCCCCTGGGAGAAGTGACTCTGCAATGGAAGACGTATGAGAAAAAGCCTGGTTCGTAGAAGATGGATAGAACATGAAAAAATCATCGAAACCATCCCTATGTGCAAATGTTAAGCCGGTGGAAGAAAGACCAAGCGATGTTAAGTCTGGAAAAGGAACATCACCTTCTAAGTACTGCACAACTAGGCGCATGCTTGGCCTTGCTACAGCCTCTGAATGAGAGCACAGCAATCCTAGTTTCAAAACCAACTGTAGTTCCTCTGCTACATAATTTGTACCAAACTTTGGATCCCTTGCCTCCATGATTTCGCCTTGGCTCAAATGAGAAAACACCCAATCAACCAAAATTGAATTTTCTGATGGCCCATATGCCTGTATGGGTCTTCTTCCACAAGCAACCTCGAGCATAAAGGCCCCAAAAGCAAACACATCGGTGCTTGTTGTGGCCTTGCCACTTCGAGTATGCTCTGGTGCAAGATACCCAAGAGTTCCAACCACATGGGTAGTTTGAGGATCAGTTCCATGGTCATATAATCTTGCAAGACCAAAGTCACCTAATCTACCATTCAGTTCACCATCTAGCAAGACATTACTAGCCTTCACGTCTCTATGAATAACAACTTGATCCCATCCTTCGTGTAGATAAAACAGCCCTGATGCCACACCTTTTATGACGTGAAATCTCTGGCTCCAACTGAGGGTGGCCTGAGGTTGATCAAAGAGGTACTTGTCTAGGCTTCCATTGGACATGTAGTCATACACCAAAAGCAGTTCTCCTTGTCTTCGGCAATAGCCCAAGAGTGGTACTAAATTTCTGTGGCGAAGCCGACCTATACTCACAATTTCAGCCACAAATTCTCTCATTCCCTGTCTTGATTCATGAGAGACCTTCTTCACAGCAATCTCAATTTTAGAGGTAGTTAGTACACCTTTATAAACTTTACCAAATCCACCACTACCCAATAGTTCTTTGTCCCTAAATCCTTTTGTAGCAATATAAAGATCTTTGTATTTGAATCTGTGAGGCCCATAGTCAACCTCCCAGTCTTCTACCAATTCTGCAAACTTCCTTTTCCTTTTTATGACATACGTTGCACCTGAAATTGCTACCACGACTAAACTAACAAGAATCACAGGCAATCCAATTGTCAAAAGTTTAGATCTCTCTTTACCTTGAGGCAGCTTGGGAAGTTGAGAAAGGGCAAGTTCTTGAGCCTTACCATTCATCTTAAAGCTCCAACCCAAAATATAATGGGAAGTTAGGAAAGAGCCAGTTGCGGAAGAGAACCCAACATACATGGTTTTGTTAATGATAGGTGAAAGATCACGGGACAAAGACAATAGTGGAAATTTGGGTTTACCAACATCAATTGGAGCTAAAGTTACATTGAGTTGCTTCTTGACACCGTCATATTCCACCCAAACTTGCATTGGGTTTCCACTGAAAAGGGTCAAGTTCATAAAGGCACCACTGTCAGCATAATAACCTGCTAGAGAAGAATTCTCGGACACCACTCCATTTATGTCCACCCCAACATGGTTATCATTGATATCTTTAAATTCTGGGTTCTGGATTGTATCGAGCTCTACAGCAACGACATGATTGGTAGCATTACCATTGTTGGTCTCATTGAAAAGGCCAAGGTATTGGTTTGGACGATCTCCTGGCCGCCCTCTAGTTGGAGAAATCACGAAAGCTATCCCATGACCTCTTAGAGTTGGATATCCGGAAGCAATGGCAAAGACGAAAGTCGTAGAGAAAGAGAAAGCACTGTCATTCAATGAGTTCTTGAAGCTTATTGGAGTAGGGTAGAAAGCATTACCCTTTTGCTGTTTGGTGTCATTGGTGAGCTCCAAAAGACCATTTGAAGTGATAGTGGCTATGCCGTGTAGGCTAAGATTGACTGATCTAAAACCATTGTAAATGAAGTTGGTATCTTGGGAGCCTACAACGCTTATTAGGAGAGGCGGCAGTATTACAAGCTTGGAAAACATGGCTATATTTGCATACAATTTCTTCTTTTCATTCTAAGAAATGCAGGGTTGGTTTACATACATCATGTTGAGGAGAACATCATATGTAAATGTAATATGTATTCATACCTAAAGTCAAGCTCCCACACTTCACGGGTCACCCGGCAGCCGCATCACCCAAGTTTCGAGTAAACGATTTTGACTTTTAAGGAATCTCACATTTTCCATGAAAGTCAGGCTTAAGATTATTAACCACGCAAATAGTTATATCTTATCTGACCTTATGTGGATGAGAACGAGATACACAACATCAAGAACAAACCCCAGGGTATACTTTGTCAAATTCCATAGTCTCCTGTTACATCAAATGAGTGTTTAATTTTTCTCACAAAGTATTGAATAGTGAAGCTTCTGAGCCATAGTCTCAATTACAACTCTCAATCATGTTGGACTTGGATGACACCTATCAACAATGTATCATTGTGAGATGCAGAGAAAATTTGTAGTGTACACAATATTTAATGTGGATGGGAAGAAATTTCATCCTATTGCAATTGGTTAGGTTAGCAAGTGATCTATTCCAATTTAATGATCTTGAAATTTTGTATACAAGTAATAATCAAGGAAACTTCTGGCTAAAATAAGTCGGACTTTTGGCAAGAGAGAAAATTGATGTCTAGACAAATCAAGCTAAGGCAGACCAAAATGGATCATATTCTTAATTTCTTATCTCTATTTGTTCCATGTCAAGACTTACAATCAATGCTTGGCGTATAAAAGTTGAACATCTTATCTAAAGTCCATCCTATGAAAATTTGAAAAAAAATTCATTTAAACCAACACAATACATAAATTATAAAGGAATCAAAGAAAAATTGTCAAAAATAATGAAAATTCAATCTATGCTTAAATTCTTATAAGGATGAACACAATAGCAATATCCTTTTTAAAAAAAATAAAGATAAAAAAATCTATGCTTATTTTGTACGTATGATAAAGTCCTATCACAAAGTTTTTTGAGACTCATGTTGATTAGTGATTAGGAGTTATAAAGGAATAATCATCAATATATATATAAATATATATTAGTAGAGATCTCACGCGGGAGTGCATGAGATCTTGCCAAGTAACACTTTAATTTTGCATTTAGCATTTTTTTACCTCTTTCATTAAGATTTTTTTACTGTTACCCAAAAGTTTAGATTAACTTATTTTACTGTTATCTCATTAGTCTCTCATTAATTGCCTAAGCTTACATTGCACATTTCTCTCTTTTTCATGTCTTTTAGCATACCCACCATTTTAATATTTTAAAAAAGCAAAAAAATAATAATTAAGGACTAATAGTAATAACTAACCATATAAGGCCTTGGAAGGAGATAGAGAGACACAAAAATGTTATGGATTATTAAATAAAACGCATTGTTTCACTACAAAATCAAAACACATTGTTTCACTATAAAAGACCTGAGACTGACAAAACATTTGAAAGATAGAGAAAGAGAAATTTGAGGGGCCACTACCTTTGTCATATTGGCCTCCCACCACCATCAAGATGCCGAAACTCCTACGGATATTGTTTTTTCTTTTTAAATTAGGGGATTAAATATGATTTAGGTTTGGGTAATTTGGTTGGATAATTTTTGTTTTGGATATATAAGTAGAGAGAATATTTGGTACGCAATGTAAAACCATATTGTACCATGGTTTTAAATCATTTATAAGACACGTGCATACACACTTTCCCACACCATGTTTTAATGCCACACTATCAATGAGTGGAAGACAGTGAGAGAGTTGGACATATTTTTATTTCATAGTATTTAATATGTGAACACAACACAAATTATTTGATTTTCAAGGTCCCGTTACTCTTTTGCATTTATTTTTGGTTTCATGATTTAAAAAAAAAAAAATCTTACCTTGAAAAGGCTTTAAATATGCAATGAAACAACAATTATAAATTGCACACACATAGCCATTATAATTATTCAGTTCAAGGAATGAGTAAAAAAAAAAAAATTTGGAGGAATATTGTAGAATAAAAATTGTTACAAAATGTCTCTCTCTTAGAGACCTCATGCGAGAGCGCATGAGGTCTTGTCAAGTGGCACTCTAATTTTGTATTTAACATTTTTTTTACCTCTTTCATTAAGCTTTTTTTTTATTGTTACCCAAAAGTTCACATTATCTTATTTTATTGTTATCTCATTAATTGCCTAAACTTACACCACACCTTTCACTATTCTCCATGTCTTTTAGCATACCCACTGTTTTAGTATTTAAAAAAGACAAAGAAACAAAATAATAATAATAATAATAATAATAATAATAATAAGTAAGGACTAATAGTAATAACTAACAAGATAAGACTCTAGAGAGAGATAGAGAGACACAAAAATGTTGTGGATTGTTAAATAAAAGGCACTACTTCACTATATATTACCAAAATAAAAGATTTGAGACTAACAAAACATTTGAAAGAGAGAGAAGGAGGAATCTGAGGGGTCACTACCTATGGGTAATCTTTTTTTCTTTTTAAATTAAGGGCTTAAATATGATTTAGGTTTAGGTAATTTGGTAAGTTAGTTTTTGTTTGGGTATATAAGTAGAGAGAATATTTGGTGCGCAATGTAAAGTCATATTCTACCATGATTTAATTTTAAATCATCTATAAGACATATGCATATACACTTGCCCACATGATATTTTAATGTTGCACTATCGATGAGTGGAAGACAGTCAGAGAGTTGAGTATACTTTTATTTCATAGTATGAAATATGTGAACACAACACAAATTAGTTGATTTTCATGGTTTTGTTACTCTTTTGCATTTATTTTTGGTTTCATGATTTTTTAAAAAAAATAATCTTACCTTAAGAAGGCTACAAATATGCAGTGAAGCTAATAAACCAATTTTTAATATCTCAAAATATATATGTTTCTTTACTCTAATTTAGTTTATTTTTTTATATAATTTATGTACAACATTATTCAAAACTGTTTTACATAAAATATCACAAAATTATCTGTGCATCACACAGACAACTTACTAGTTGGGTCAATCTATAACCTAACAACTAGTTTCTTTGTAAGGCTGGCAAAATTTTAAATTTGTAACAATTTATCAAAAAAAAAAAAAAAAAAACTATTAACCACAAATTTTCTTAGGCAATCTGGGATAAATCTTGTCAATTGTCATCTAAGATTACCCATATTTGAGCTAATTTAATGTGGGATGTACTTGATTTGTATATTTAAAATTTTAAAGGTCATGTTAACAGGTGCTCTTAGAGCAATTGTTAATAAACTATTTTAAAAAAAATTTAAAACCAATTTTATGAAAAATGTCCTTAGGATATTCATTAACATTTCCCAATTTTAAATAGAGAAATTGTACTATGGTAGGGTTAAATGTAGTTGTCTACACTAATTTTATATATTCTAATTCATCAGGACTCTTATGCCCTCTGATTGGAGAAGTAGTTTAGACAATAATGTAAACATTATAAATTAATTTTAAATTATACTCATTAACTATAAAAATTTTATAATTGGAAAAACTTAGATTTTTTTTTTTTTTTTTTAGAAATAAAAAGTTAGCTATAGTTCTTTTAATTGCAGTACATGCCATACAATTAAATTCAAACATATAGTGGATTTTCTCATTAATAAATAAAAAGGGCAAATTACAACTTTTTCACATGTGGTTTGACCGAAATTTACGTTGTAAACATGTGGTTTGAAATTTGACACTTTACTCACCTAAAGTTAGTTTAGTATAATTAGATTTCTTCAACATACATTTGTTAAAAACATGGCTAAATATGTGATTTTGATTCACTTTTATGTCTCTCTTCCAAAAACACAAAAAACATAAAAATACAAGATCAAATAAGATAAAAAAGAATCCAACGGAATATTTGCATAATGGGATTTCAAACTACAGGTAGACAACTTAAATTTCAATCAAATTTCAGGTTGGTAAAGTGTCAAATTTTAAACCATAGGTTAGCAACTTAAATTTTAGCCAAACCACAGGTAGGTAAGTTGTAATTTGTCCAAATAAAAAACATAGTGGATTTAACCAATTGAATAGAAACAATGTCATTTTTAACGAGGATAATTAGATTCGATTAACTACAATTATATATTTGAATTTAATTAAAAATTTTAATGAATTGCATTTATGATTGTAATTAAATTTAACTATTTTTTCATTTTTTTTATTAAAGAAAAACAAGAGTCTTGCAGTCACAAATGTGGTCACTGTCCCCATGTTACTTAAGTCAATGCATTACGTTATGACGTGTCACTCAAGCACTAATAACTATTCTATATATATATATATATCTAAAAACTGAAGCGTAGTATTTGTTGTTGCTATACTCATATTGCGCCACCTCATTCGTTACGTCATTGCCGCATAATCATTCTTTTTATTATTTAATTTTTATTCCTAAATTTTGTTAAAAATGTTAGAATATATAAATACTTTTTTTGAGAATGTATTAAATATATAAATAGATTGACTTTACACATTCATCTTGGCAATTATAACTTTATATATAACTTTGCATTTATAAATTCATCTACTTTAGATGTTTATAACTAAGCAATAAAATCAATGAAGAATTTAAAACCAAAAAAAATGTCTATACATATTTATCTATACTATTATATAATAATGAAAGCTTTAAAATAAGTTTTACAAAACTCTTTTTGTGCTATGTCATTAGCAACCTTTTTTTAAATTTTTAGTTTTTTACTTTGTTTAACCTTTCATCTTCTTCAACCATTGTCTTCTTCTTAGTTCAAATTTTCATCTTCTCCAATCATGTCTTCTTAAAATTTTCATTTGATTTCCTTTATATCTTCATAAATTCTACAGTTTCACTTTTTTGAACATTTCATCTACTTCCATCTTCATAAATTCTACGGTTTTACTTTTTTGGACCCTTCATTTACTTCCACTCTTACTCTTCCAACTTGATTTTCTTATAAATTTCTTTTACTTCATTTCTACCTCTCTCCCCTATTCTTTCCAAGTTGTTCACTGCGAAAAGGTCAATACTCTCTCTCTCTCTCTCTCTCTAAATTTGTCTCTTTTGATGCATTTTTTTTATTGTTTCAACCACTTTTTTCCCCGCTAATAGTTCTTTTTGTTATTGTTGATTTAATTGTCACTTCACATTTGTTTCTCTTTTTGGAAAAGTAGTATTGACTGAAAGTTCAAATAGTGTGTAAAATACCTATGAATGTTTAGACCCCCAAATACAAAAATACCAACACAAGCTTATAATCAAACAATATATGTGCAGAATATGAAATATAAGCTATAACCAAATTGGTAACACACTCTAAACAATAATTAAATACAATCACAACATTAATTAAAAGGTAAAGGGTAAAGGAAGAGAGATGCAAACACAAAGATAACACAGCGATGTGTTATCGAAGAGGAAACCGAAGTACTTGGCGAAAAACTTCTTCGCCGCCCTCAAAGCAGTCAATAATCCACTAGAGAATAAAGTTGGGATACATGAATAGTAGAAGACCCTCCAAACCTAATCTACCCAGACCACCTAAGCCCTCCAAGCTTCTTACTCCAATAGGGTTACGTTGAACCTTGTCTTCTCTAACTTACTGGATCCCGCAATAGCCCATTGCATTAACCAAATGAATTGGTCCCTTCTGAACTGCTTCCCAAGCACCAAAACACCTCCTCACTGATATGGATATGGTAAGATAAGGATTTGGCAAATGTACCTCTCAAGGATATGTCAATGGAGAGGGTGGGAGTAAAGGAATTTGGAGAATTGAAGGATGAAGATTGTGGATGAGTCAATCTTGTTTTTCTCTAGGGTTTCTCTCTCAAAATTCTCTCTGGAAGCTCTCCACATTTCATGGGTATAAGGGTATTTATATTAGGGTGTATGATGAATGCGAAAAGTCAGTTTCAACCAAACAAGGCATTTTGGCGACTCAACCTCGCGACTGGAACGAATCGTGAGTTTGAGTCGTGAGCTAACTACCTGACCAGACTGGAAGTTTTGTCCTGTAGTGCTCCAGCTGTCGTGACCCTTCAACTCCCCTGCATGCTTCACATGTGTGCCACCTTTGGCGACTTGCCAGTCACAAGATTCAGTCGCGAGGCTCTTCTTGAGTGCACACAACTTGAGTTTTCTTCACATTCTCTCACACACTACCCTTACATAATTCCCACCTAAATACAGGGTATCTAATTGCTAAATTACAAGCAAATTTGGTACGGAATAAAGCCAACACATGATTGAATAAATTCAACCTTACATAGACTTTTATGCATATTTAGGTATTTTGGTATTCTAATTCCTGATCAATTTTTTTTTTCCTTTTTTATTTTTTTAGTGATCCATTTAGATGTTAAACTATGAGACTTTACTAAATTTTTTTATTTTAAAATCATTTTGGGTGAACAAAATTGTAGTTTTTGTAGAGAAAGTACTCTTAATAATTGTATTATAAATTCTCTATATATAGTGCCACTTATTTAGATAAAAAAAAAAGGTTAATCAAATGGAAATATTGGATTAGTGACATATTTTAGCCTTCGCAATTGTATTTTCATTATTATTTTGTTGTTGTTGTTGTTGTTATTATTATTATTATCAATTATTATAATGATGCACATAGAAACTTAATTATGAGATTTTGCTAATAATTGTTTATTTTATAATCTCTTTAGGTGGACAAATTTGCAGTTTCTGTAGAGAAAATAATCTTAATAGATTATATATAACAAATTATTTTCCTAATCGATCAAATTAATCATTGTTAAGCAATGATTGATATGACATTTTGCAAAGCGATGATTGATAAGACATTTAGTTTTTTTGCAACGTATCTTCATATAGGTTTGTGTTGATTCCATGTATTTTTATGGATGTATTGAGATAAGTAATGTATTCAAGAAGATAGATCAGGATTATACATCGTATACTTTAAAAGATATATAATATTAAAGTAGGATGCCACAAGTTAAAATTTTTTTAATAATGGGAAAAAACTATTTTTCTCATCCTTTTCTAAATGTCATAATTGGAAAATTTTAATCCACACTATATACTATCACTAGCAAATTGGCTCATAATATGAATAGATTAAAATCTTAATATAAAATAAAGTAAAAATATATATAATTTTTTATTTATAGAAAACACAAAATTCATTACTTAAAAAAAAAAAAAAAAAAAACACTTGCCCTTTGTTTATGTGGTAAACAATTATATAAAAAAGAAAATGAAATTCTCTTATGAGAAAACGTTTTGTTACAGATTATTGATCATAATATATGATTTCATGATTTTTTAAAAATAAATTATATATTACATTTCATTTCAAAATAATCAGATATTCCCGCGCGATGCATAGGGTTGTGACTAGTGTTTTTAAAAATGAGTCATTTTTCAAAAAGTATTTTTTATAAAACTATCTTCTTTTTTTAATGTTTGATAGCAACCTTAAATGAGTTGAAAAAAAACCTCTTAACTTCCCTAATTTAGCTTATTAGTGAAAAAAAATTTCTAAAAATTCATAATCTTGGGGAAATATATAACAATATATAAGGCAAATGAGTAATTGTAACCAAAATTATGGCTTCACTACTACTAATAGCTAAGGTTCTTAGTAGAAATACAGAACAAAATTATGGTAGATTGTGCCTTTTATTTTGTATTGCTGCCAGCGACCTAGCTATGGAGGCGATAGAGGAAGAGCTGTGCAAAGAGAAAGAGAGAGACAGACTTGCAGTAGAGAGAGAACGTATAAATTTTTTTGGATTTAAAAACAAGTATGGAATGTATTAAATAAGGGATAATAAATGAGATATTAGTATTAATGAGGGTCTTTTTTTTATCGTTGGATCTACTTAAATTCAATGATTTAAAAAATGTGTATCTCTTTAGAGTTACACTAGGTGTAACTTGAACAAATCTCCTATATATGTACGTTTTTAGAATATATATATATATATATATATATGTATGTATGTATGTATGTATGTTTTTAGACTCCTTAAACACAAACAGATTAACCTAGTTATTTAGCCAAGTGATTAACTTAGGTAAATTATTCATATATAGGTTAACACAAATAAATCATATCATTGAAACAATACGGAAAATAAAGAACACAACGATATGATAATCCAGGAAAACCAAACAGGTAAAAAACCTAGGGAGGATTTAATCTAGCTATCCTCAAGGTAAAACAGATCCACTATGAAAGAATTGAAGTTTTACAATAGCGACTTAGACCACTAACATCCTATTGCTACCTTAAGTAGAAAACTTACTACTACGACCACGTGACAGCTCTAAGTCCACGAACTACTTCTTTCTTGGATTCACAACAACCATAAGTACTCCCACTTGTGTTTTTCTTTAAACTCTTTATGCAACAACTGAAGCGATCACCAAGCTCTTGACATCAATCTTGATCTTGATAACCCTAAGTATGTATGAAGGCAAACACCTCTAGATCTCACAAGAAATTCATACACACAGTAAAAACAATAACAATAAAACGTGGCTAGGGTTTTTCCTTTTATACTTAAGGCAAAACATAAAACCCTATACGTCATATGGGCTTGGGCTGAGTTGGAAAAAACTGCAGAAAAACAATCTGCACGAGTTTCGATCGATCGAGTCTAATTTTCAATCGATCGAGCCTTACAGAAAGTGAACTGTAATTTTCTACAATTACTCGATTCCAACTTTACAATAAACATACTTTGAGTAGCCTAATTCTAGACTCTAAGTTTTGATCATGGTTTGCCAACATTACATATTGAAGTTCTAAAACATTTAGATCATAAATCCTTAGAACCTAACTATATATATATATATATATATATATATGAGATGAGTTCAAGTTACACTTGGTGTAAAGAGTTACACATTTTTTAAACTGTTGGATTAAAATAGATCCAACGGTTAAAAAAAATACTCTTATTATTACAATATTTTTATTAGAATCTCATTAATTACCCTCATTTTTTACCTTCTAAAACTATCTTTAAACCCAACAAAAGAAAACATGTTACTCTCTCTCTCTCTCTCTCTACGTTTTGGTTTTCAAGCTGTTAGTCTCTTCGTTTGTCTCTCTCTCTCTCTACATTCTAAACCTACGTTTCTCTCTCTATCTCCTTCTCCATTACTCCACCATTGTTCCATCTCCACAGGTTGCCGGCAGGAAAAAAAAAAAAACCAAGTCGAATTGTTTCTATTTTTCCTTTCTTTTCTGTTGTGAGTGCTCTATTTTTTTTTCTTTTCTGGTCTGACTCTCTCTAGAACTCTACGTTTCTTTTCTGGTCTTACATTTTTCTTTGGTGATGGTTGTTTTTTTTATAAAAAAAAAATGCGTTCTATGTGTATGATCAAATGCCGCTTAGAAGTTCTTATCTTTCTTTTCCTATACTAATGTTGTATTCCATATGGGTTTTCTACATGTTTTTATGTAGTGTCTCTAATTAAGCCGTTTTGTTTTTGTGTTTTCTGGAATGAATATGGTGCAGTTGATGTGCAAGTTTTAGCTAGTATATGTTGTATCAGATAAGGTTTTAATGTGGCTTGAATATTTATGAAATTGATCGATATAATTTTCTTTACAGTCAATGAAAGATAGTGGCTTTATATATGTGAGCTGGTTATCTTTGATTGAATCTTCTCCTTTTGCGTGTAGATAATTAAGGAAAATGGTGCTGTGCCTTCCTTCAACACCCAAGAAATTGTTGATGATTGTGGCATGCTTCGTTTCTGGTGTTGCTCTTTTTGTTGCTGGTGTGCATCTTTTATGTCAACATTGCCCCTCAACAAGCTTGAACTAAAGCTCGGAATGATTTCATCGAAGAAAGATTGAGAAAGAAGTATGGGAAATGAAGAGTTCAGCTCACTGCTACTTGTCTAATTCACCATTCCCTGTCCTCTCTATGCTTGTCTTTTGGGTTAGGTTTAAATTTTTGGTAGGGATGGCAATAAAAGTCCAACCCGCGGATACCCGGTCCGGCTCGACCCTAATGGGTCGGATTTTATCCAGCCTGATAAATAATAGGGTCAGGTATGGGTCTTTTAAAAAAACCCGAAGTGGGTCCGGGTTGTGTTCGGGTTTTTGTCATACCCGACCCGTTTAAGTAAAAATTACCAAAAAACCCCCTTATATATATAAACTAAAAAAACCCTACTTCCTCTCATATTCCACACTCAACCGTCCCACTCTCCATCCATTTCCCTCACAGCCTCAGTCTCCTCTCCCTTTCTCACTCTCTTCTCCCTCTCGCTCACGGACTCAACCTCAAGCTCTAACCTATGTCACCGCCACCATCACACGATCTCACCGCCGGCCTCAAGCTCTGTCACCGCCGGTCTCAAGATCATCATAGGTTTGTTTCTCTCTTTCTTTGTCTTCTTTGAGCTCCGATCTGTCTTCTCCAAGTGTAGCTCAGCCAAGATCTGCCATCTCCGCCAAGATCTGCCACCACTAAGATCTCTCTCTTTTTTTTTTTTTTTTTGGGTTCATTACTTGGTGCCTGAAAGGGGTATTATTGTGTATATTCATTTGTGGGATTTATTTTGTAGATTTTTGAACTTGATGTAATGGTCCCGGATTTGGATTTGGGGGATTTATTTTGTATATATTTGAACTTGTGGCAAATCTTGTTGTAAGGAAGAAATTTTTTTTATGTATTTGGGTTATGTATATAGGATTTATGTATGGGTTTGTGATTTTTATGTATTATTTCTTGTAATTTCTGTATTTGGGGTTGTGTTTTGAAAGGGAAAATGAGAAATCTAAAAGTAAATTATTGTAGATTTATGTGAAATTTGAAATCTAAAATTATTGTAGAAATCTAAAATAATTATTATAAATTAAATTAGTGTAGAATCTGAGATTTATTAAATTAATTACGGAATTTTTTTTTAAAAAAAAAAATTTGGGCCACGGTTTAGGCCATTAGGACTTAGGATTGGGCCCTAAAGTGGTCGGGGCCCGACGGGCCGAGTTTGGAGCCTGGGAAAAAAATCCGTTTATTAACCGGGTCGGGTTCGGGTAACAGATACAGATCCGCGGGTCGGGTCCGGGTATAAAGAAACTCGGTTCGAACCCGACCCGTTGCCATCCCTAATTTTTGGTGCTGGCACTTTGATCACAGTATTGCTTAATGAATTGACCATGGTTGTAATGGCTGTGAATGTGAAGCAATGATTTTGATGGCTCTCACCAAACATGATGTATTCTCTTCTTATGTAAAAACCATTCAGTTGTGGATATTCTTGTTAGTTGCCCAGGTGGCTATGCTGCTCTAATTGGGTTTACAGGTCCTTTATCCGCAATTGGATCCATACTCATGAGAATTGACTACATAGGTCTAGACCATGTGATGGTGTTTGCTAATGGGGGATTACTCCCAAGCTTTGGAAGAATTATCAAGAGAGCAGTAAGGTTGGAGACATGAAAAGGCAGTTACGGGGTTGCAGTGGGAGTGGTGTTTGCTGCTATGTGTTTAACATTCACCAAGTTGGTTTGCTTGCACACACCTTACTGCAACTCTTCACCAGAGGCTGACAGATGAGTTGATAATGTTGCAGCTCATGCTTATGTGTAATTATTAGGTGCAGCTGCATATGTAGATGTGGTTAGCACAATCATCTTTCAACATCTGAGCTTAACACTTGTGCTAGGCACCCCTAAAAAATTGCAGAAGAGATTCAGTGCAAAGGGGCTATTATAAAGGAAATGATCCTCAAAAGTATGCCAAGAAGTTGGTATCTTGGGAGGCTACAACGCTTATTAGGAGAGGCAGCAGTATTACAAGCTTAGAAAACATGGCTATATTTGCATACGCATTTCTTCTTTTCATTCTAAGAAATGCAGGGTTGGTTTACATACATCATGTTGAGGAGAACATCATATGTAAATGTAATATGTATTCATTCCTAAAGCCAAGCTCCCCCAATTCATGGGTCACCCGGCAGCCATCACCCAAGTCTCGAGTAAACGATTTTGACTTTTTAAGGAATCTCACATTTTCCATGAAAGTCTGGATTAAGCTTGTTAATCATTATTTATATATAAACCACGCAAACAGTTATTATATCTTATCTTATGTGGATGAGATACACCTTTTTATTTTCTTTATAACAAGCTGGGGAGTTTTCATTAAGAGCGAGATTTAGGTATAGTACTTAAGTGTTGTTTCTTAGGTTCTTCTTTTAAGATTCTGCCATATGGATTTTTTTTCATGGAATGGAAGTATATTTTTAGTTAAGTAGCTACATGGCTGAATCTTAAGAAGGAAATCTAAGGAACAGCATCTAAAGTATTATATGTAAGTTTTGTCCTTCCATTAAATAGGTGAGAAGTTTCAAATGGTTTTAATTTTGAAGAAGTTATCTTCAAAATTTTGGTTCTCATAAACTTAAGGACATCTGAATTTGTGTAGTGGGAGAGTAGATGTTTATCTAAAATCAAGGATTTTAAATTTGATTGGATGGGGATACTTCTTTCTTATTTAACAAGTAGGAAAGTTATTTAGGGGATGACCTCATGACCCTTGGACCAAAACCATAAAATTATTTTTAGTACCATCTATTTATAAAGACTCAATTCAGATTCCTTTGTAGACAAAGAATACAATATTTTTTTCACAATGAATATACTTTCCTTTTACTCCAAGGAATAGCCAAAAAAACCCAAAAAAAAAACCAAATTAATTTTTTCTTCTTTAACTAGGAAACCTAAATAGCTTTCTAAGTTACAACTAGAATTTGAGACAACTTTCCAATAGCCCACACCTTTGTAGAAGGAGGTCTTCATTTCATAAAATATCCCTTGGAGAGAAGACTTTGAACTTTTTTTTATTTTTATTTTTTTCAAGGAGAGAACCAAATAATGTCATTCAACTTAATACATTGACTAGTGTTAGGGTCATATTTTCTATGTATTGGCGTATCCTTTGACAAAATACACTTTACTTGTAATTTGGTAGATCTAAGATGTGTTTAGGATATCAAGAAGTGTGTTGATAAGACAAAACAAATGGTATCTTTAAAGACATGAAGATTGAACCATAAAATGAGTGAAGAAAAGCTGATTTAGTGATTCTCGATGCTAGTCTCAACACAAGCTCGACACTATCATCTATTGAGACTAAATGAGTAATTCTTGACACAAAGCTTGACAACTCTCGATCTATCGAGCTATGTAGATCTAGAATTCTCATATTAGAATTTTGGCCCATGATGACTTGGATTGCTAGTGTTTCATTCACTAAATCTCTAGAGCATATAAAAACTTTATTTTAAAGTCATCAAAGACACAGGAACTCAATTTAAAGAACTCATTCATTCTGTGAGAAGCTACTGTGTTCTTGTGCACCTTAGGGTTCTGTAACCTAGTGCTTCTAGATTTTCAATGTGTTTTGAAGTGAAGAACTTTGCATCCAACAACAATCAATCAGTTGCTATGAAGTCAGGCATGTACTGGGATACGTGCTTGCAGGAAGAATTCTCTATATGATCAAGTCCAATTAAGAATTGGAGTAAAGGTTCAATTGTAGGTTAGTATTTTGGGATAGTCTAGGGTAGTGGTAAGATTCCTTATACTTGTAACTGCTTAATTCTTGATTAGAGGACTTTTGAGAGTGGTGATCTGAAAATCACCCAATGAGAGGTTTTTTCCTTGTGAGAGGTTTTCACCATTCATCAACAAATCATTGTGTTAATTTAATTTCTATTGCATTTAGTTTGTTTGGTGATTTGTTTGTGCCTCCAAAATTTGCATGTAATTTAACATAATTAATCAACTTGGGTAATTAAATTAATTAATTGGGGTCAATCTATAACCTAACAACTAGTTTCTTTGTAAGGCTAACAAAATTTTAAATTTGTAACAATTTATCAAAAAAAAAAAAAAAAAAAACTTTTAACCACAAATTTTCTTATGTGGTTAGGGAAATTGTTAATAAACTATTTTTAAAAAGTTTTAAACTAATTTTATGAAAAATGTTCTTAGGATATTCATTAACATTTCCCAATTTTGAATAGTGAAATTGTACTATGGTAGGGTTAAATGTAGTTGTCTATGCTATTTTTATATATTCTAATTCATCGAGACTCTTGTGCCCTCTGATTAGATATAGTTCTTTTAATTGCAGTACAATTTTCCATACAATTAAATTCAAACATATAGTGTATTTTCTCATAAATAAATAAAATGGGCAAATTACAACTTCTCTACCTTTGGTTTAGTCGATATTTAAGTTGCATACCTGTGGTTTGAAATTTCACACTTTACCCATCTAGATTAGTTCAGTTAGATTTCCTTAACATACATTTGTTAAAAACATGGTTAAATATTTGATTTTGCTTCACTTTTATGTCTTACCTCGAAAAACATAAAAAACATAAAAATACAAGATCAAATAAGATAAAAGAATCCAACGGAACACTTGCATAATAGGATTTCAAATTACAGGTAGGCAACTTAAATTTCGATCAAACCTTAGATGGATAAAATATCAAATTTTAAATCACAGATAGGCAACTTAAATTTTAATCAAACCACAGGTGGGTAAGTTGTAATTTACCCAAATAAAAATAGTTGATTTAACCAATTGATTAGAAACAATGTCATCTTTAATGTGGATAATTAGATTCAATTAACTACAATTATATATTTGAATTTAATTGAAAATTTTAATGAATTGTATTTATGGTTGTAATTAAATTTAACTATTTTATCATTTTTTTATTAAAGAAAAACAAGGGGGTCGCAGTCACAAATGTGGTCACTACCCCCGTGTTATTTAAGTTGTTCCATTACGTTATGATGTGTCACTCAAGCACTAATAAGTAATAAGGCGTGGTACTATTCGAGCACACAACTACCGAATAGTGTTGGTTGCTCACTTGGGAGCAATCAATTTTGATCATACTCCCATCCTTCTTGATACAAACCCTGAGGACAGCTTTGCTCATCGACCTTTTAGGTTTGAAGCTGCTTGGGTGAGAGATAATAGGTGTAATTCTGTTGTAGAAAAGGCTTGGAATGAAGAAGCAACATGATCCGCACTAGTTAAATTGTGTAAAAGGCAGGCTGCGACAAGAACAGCTCTTCGGAAATGGAATAAGGAAGTTTTCGGGCATTGTCAGGATAAAATCAGGAGATCGATGGATAAGATATCTGACATTCAAAAAAACCCGCCTTCTGAGAACAATGGCAAAGCAGAAGAGACACTTCAATTGGAATTATCAGAATGGCTCACAAGGTGCGAAATACTTTGGAAACAAAAATCTAGAGAATTATGGCTGAAAGAGGAGGACAGAAATACAAAGTTTTTTCATCTCTCCACTATAATCCGTAGAAGGCATAATAACATAGATGCTATCAAATCTGGTGATGGTTCATGGGTCACTAGTTCAAAGGATATTAGACTTCAGTTCTTCAACTCCTTTAAAAGCATGTTCACAGAAGAAGCAGTTTCCTTCCCGGATCACTTGGAAAATCTTATACTCCCCTGTATCACTGAGGAGGAAAATGCTACCCTTAGAAGTATCCCAACACCCAATGAGATCAAGGCCACTCTTTTTCAAATGCAAGATTTGAAAGCACTTGGTCCAGACGGTTTCCCGGTGCTGTTCTATAAAGAGTTTTGGCATATTGTTGGTGAGTCAGTTACACAAGCAGTAACCTCATTCTTCGAGGTTGGAAGGATGCCTAAAGAGGTGAATAGTTCTCTCATCGTGCTCATTCCTAAAATTTCAAACCCCTCCTCTGTCAATAGCTTCTGCCCTATCAGCCTTTGCAACGTTGTGTATAAGATCATCTCGAAGCTATTGGTTGCCAAACTTCGACCTGTGCTCCAAAAGCTCATCTCTCCTTGCCAATCCGCATTTATTCCAGGAAGATGGATTGCAGAAAATCAGGTTGTTGTTCATGAGCTTCTGCACAGCTTCAAGGTCAGGAAAGTTAAAACGGGTTTCATGGCTATTAAATTGGACCTCCAAAAGGCTTATGACAGAGTTAATTGGCACTTCATCCAAACTGTGCTCACCAATTTTGGATCTGACAGTGGCTTTATAAGTTGGATTTCAGCTTGCATCTCATCGGTGTCATTCGAAGTTCTTGTTAACGGTGGCAAGTCTGAACAATTTAAACCTAGTAGGGGTTTGAGGCAAGGAGATCCTCTTTCTTCATACCTATTCATTCTAGGGCAAGAGGTTCTTTTGAGAATGCTAGATAAGGAACTTTGCTCTGGAAACATCAGCGGTGTCAAGGCAAGTGCTAGAGGTCCCACTGTGACGCATGTTATGTATGCAGATGATATTGTCCTCTTCTTAAAAGCCACAAGAAATGATGCGGAAATCTTGATGAAATGCCTTGACAGGTATTGTGAATGGTCTGGTCAAAGTATAAATAGAAGCAAATCTGGAATATTTTTTTCCAAACATACCTGTTCATCAAGTAGAAGAGCCATAAAGCACCAATTCCAAATGAGGAACCTCAAAAAGGAAGCTATATACTTAGGAGCACCCCTGTTCCTATCTAGATCCCCATCAAAGGATTTCAAATTCCTTCAAGAGAAGCTCGAAGTTAAGTTGTCAGGATGGAGAAGCCGTTGTCTCTCCTGGGTAGGCAGATGTACCCTCATTAATTCAGTTGCCCAAGCTTTACCAAACTACACTCTCTCCTCTTTTAATATCCCTGAGAAAACCTGTGATAAGCTTGATTCCTTAATTAGGAGGTTTTGGTGGAAACCAAAGGAAAGAGAAGGTAGATTTTTAGCTTGGAAGGCTTGGGAGGTACTGTGTTGTCCTAAATGTGCAGGCGGTCTCAACTTCAAGAAAACCAGGGAAATGAACTCAGCCCTCCTTGCTAAACTAGCATGGATGGTTTGTTTAGGTGAGAGAAGCATTTGTATGAAGCTTCTCCGTGCAAAGTACAAAGTTAGCAATGATTGGCTCCGAGCTGAACCACCCAAAACAGCTTCACCTACATGGAGGGCAATTGAGCGTGCCAAAAAACTTGTTGAAAAAGGAGCATGCTATCAGTTTGGTGATGACAGAACAATTAATGTCTAGACAGATCCGTGGGTCCCTTGGATAGAAGGTTTTAAGCCTTAACCCAGAGTGAACACATTCAGTCAACACCCTCTGAAAGCATTTCAACTGATCGATCAACGCTCTAATTCTTGAAACTTCAATATGATCTCCGATTTGTTCTCTACTAAGTTAGCCAAAGCTATTTTAGCTATCCCAATCCCTTATAATCCCAGGCAAGACAAGCTCATTTAGGTGCTAGATTCTAAGGGTATGTTCTCCGTCAAATCTGTTCATGATCAGTCCTTCAGACCCTCTATTAGTATTAACCCCCAGAACAGCCACTAGAAGAAGCTGTGGAAAGCAAGGCTACCTGAGAGACTAAAGATGTTGTTATGGAGGATTGGAGTAGACGCCCTCCCTACGAAGGTGAGTCTAAACCGAAAGCTTAATCATATTGATCCTACATGCATCTTATGTAACTCTGAAGATGAAACTTGTGTACACCTCTTCTTCGAATGTCCATTTTCTTGCTAGGGTGTTAGATTTACTGGCTCCTCCTTTGTTTCCAATGAGGAAATTGTTAAGCTCATCATATCTCCCCCAAGCTCTCCACTCCCAGCTCATGATCAATGGACAATTTCGCTTAAAATGGCGATAATTATTGATGAGATCTGGAGGACAAGGAACCTGATCCAATTCCAAGAAGGTAATGCCGACATTCACAAGTCGAAGCAGATTGTGCTTTCAAGATTTGTAGAGCTATCTAAGACCTTCTCTGTCTTGATTACTACCCCTTCTGTGCAACCTAGTTCTGTGTGGATCCCTCCCCCACAAGGCTGGATCAAGCTCAACGTAGACGCCGCTCTGAACAACTCCAGATCTGCTTTAGTTGTAGTTGCAAGGAGTTACTCCGGTGAGATTCTGTTTATTTGGGGCTCTAGTTATCATCTATGTGCACCATCTCAGGCAGAAGCAGCGGCCATTTTGTGGGCAGTCCAACTTGCAATACAAGAACATTGGAAGTCTATCATTATTGAAGGGGATGCACAAGTGTGCTTCAATTCTCTTTCATCACCTGACTTCGCTCCTGACTGGAACATTAGCACCTCTGTTAGTAACATTTTTAGTTTACTGCCTTATTTTGTTTCTTGCAAATTTAGATGGGTTAGGAGGAACAACAATTCAGCAGCACATACAGCTGCTAGATTTGCACTCACTTCCCCCCATCCGTTTTGTTTCAATAAAAGTAATCTTCCCCGTTCTCTTGAGTCGATTTGTAAGGGGGATTGCTCACCATGTTCTTAGTTTGTTTAATGCCATTGAAAAAAAAAAAAAAAAAAAAAAAAAAAAAAAAAAAAAAAAAGTCACCTCCGGAGGAGGTGTTTTATAATTTATCATGCAATTGTAGAAGTGAGAAGTCTCATACTTTAGGACAAAACGAGATGCTAAGGGTCAAGGCCGGCCCAAGCGTTTCCGAAGTCTAAGGCAAAATTTTCAAATGGGGCCTTTATTTTATCACTTAAATAATATTTAACTAGCTTTTTATATAATAATTTTTTTAAAATCCACTCTTTTTACTGTTTAATATGATTTTTTTTTTTGGAGAAAATGCTAAAGTTATAACAAATTTTACTACAAGCTGGTGTTGTAATGAATGTGATCAATGACATGAAGCTTACAAAAATACTAGAAATATTATAAAATTTACAACATGAGAATTCCAAAGATATATCACCAATCACAAATATTCATTCAAAAATGCATTCAACAGTTTGTTGAAATCTACCTATCATATTCATTGTCACATCAAATTATAAAAGTTATAGAGACCACCACGCACCCTTGGTGCAGTGATCACTCTACAAGTATAAGTTTTTGTGGGGTGTGGGGTGTGAGGGGCAATGATCGAGATTTAAGTCTCTAGAAGAGAGTTTCGCACACATATACACATAGATTAGGCTATACTATAATTTTTATCTTATATAAAATTAATTAATTAAATAAAAGTTATGTAGTAAAATTTATAGTATTTTTAACATTTTTCTATTTGAATTACTTGTGACTAGTAACACGTTTATTTGTAAGACCTATTTATTTAAATTTGTCTTATCTCTAATTCTAGCATTACTTAATTCTTTGAGCCTTCTTAATAGTGAAAAAAAATGTAAACTAAAATGTTTTAGTATCTCCCAAAAATATTTATATATATAAAAATAAATAAATAAATTTGCCCCCAAATTTGGGGCCTTCTCTAGTAAGGGCCCTAGGCAATGGCCTAATTGGCTTAAGCCTAGGGCTGGCTCTGCTAAGGGTCTGTTTGGATACTGCTTATTGTTGAAAACTGAAAATACTGTAGCAAAATAATTTTTAAATGTGTGAATAATGCGATGAGACCCAGTTTTAAAGAAAAATTTACTGAAATCCATACTTATGGGTCCCGTGAACAGTGCACGGAACCCGCAGAAAAACGCAGACATGCATTTTTTTTTTTCCTTTTCATCGCAATCCAAACCTAGCTTAAGCGTGCGTTTGGATTGGGCTTTTTGCCCAATCCACGCGTTTCACAGTTTTTAGTGGGTCTCATGGATACTGTTTATGTACCACCAAACTCACTTTTTCACAGATTTTTAGGTAAATTTGGGTCTCAGCATTATTCATACATTTAAAAATTATTTTGTTACAGTGTTTTCAACAATAAATTTTTAATTTTTAGCAAATAAGTGGTATTCAAACACACTTTTAACAGTAGTGAATGGGTGTGGTGTAGACGCCGTTCCTTGAGTAGCAGCCACATAGTCATGGCCGCCATTATAGAAAAACGAGAGAAATACTTAAAATAAGGGTCAATTGCCATATTCTTGGTGAGCGGGGTAGTCGGTAGAAGGCACTAATTTGAGTGCATGTTGCTCTACACTTACTCAGCTCCTTGGATTATTCATTATTGGTCCACATAAAAATTTTCAGAAAGAAACAATTGATGTAATGAGAATTTTTTCCCCAATATTTTGGGGTATTTTTATTTTAGTTCTTGTATTCTTAAAGGTTTTGTTATGGTTTTTGTGTTTTAAACAATGCTTCATTTTGATTTTTTTTTTTCATTATCTCAGTGACCATAAATATTAATGTGATTAACGGAATGCTCACCCTTAAAAATAAGGTAGCTAAGAGTTAACAAAATAATAATAAAAACATTTAGTTGATAACTTGATATTCGATACTTAAAAAAGCCATATCTGCATGAGCGTCTTAAAAAAAAATTCTACAAAAAAAAGTAAAAGAATAAAATAAATTTTAAAAAGAAATCTATCCCAATTTCTTTTCTTTTCATTTAGTATTTTTTTGGCAACCCAACACACACATATATAAACATAAAAAATTACAAATTGATAAATTCGGATCCCCAAGTTGATTTGATATTGATCAAGTGTGTGTTATGTGGGGGTGTGTGCTAGGTTGAGCATATTAGTTAATTCAAGTTTTATTAATAATTAGTCGTTAACCCGTGTGATGCATGGAAAAATTACAGAAAATGATATCTAATAAATGCAAAACAATTATGCAAAATATCATTTAAATTAAAAGACAAATATTAGTGAATGTTGTTATCCTTAGCTATTTGTGTTACATCTAGACAGGGACGGAACTAAGATTCAAACTTAGGGGGGGTCAAAATTCTTTGTTCAAAGATTTAAAAAAATTGAACTATCAATGCTAGAGGTTGACAACAATGCATTATTAGCATCAATTTTTTAATCATTTGTATTTTTATTTTGAAAAAAAAAAATAACAAATGACAATTTATAATCAAGAGTTTTGTAAATTGTGATTTACAACTATGTTTTTTGTTGGCTTTAATTCCGTGTCAAATTTGATTGTAATTATGTTCAATTATTTCCCTGTATTTTTGTGGGATTTAATGTAAGGGTTGTGTGTGAGATTTTGGTGAAGATTTTGTAAAAATGAGGATTTCACGACTAGCTCGCAAGTGCCAACCCGCGAAACAAGCCATGCAAGAAGCATATGTTGGAATTTGAAAAGTCTTTGACAAGCTGGATTTCACGAGTCATTCGTGACTCAGGCTAAGTCACAAGTGAAATATTCAAATATTGTAGCGTACCATTCATGAAAATCAAAATCACGTAGTTCAATATTCAAATATTGTAACCTCATTTCTTTATTAATGAAAATGATGGGGATGTTACTTTGATCAAGAAAGAAGAAAATGGCAATTAGAGGAAAGCTGATCAAGAAGTAAATAGCAAGCATTGAAAAGCAAGTCAACAGAATTGTATTGTACCATGAGCAATAAGGCTTATAAGTCTTAACCCAATGTAGCAGTAAGCAAGGGAGTTAATACCATACTGGAAGCTGTACCAGTTTGGCCAGCGGTATGATATATTTCGGATATCGGTCAATACCGGTGTACCGTTTCGAGTTTACCGCTATTAATATATATATATATATATATATATGTATGTATGTATGTGTGTGTGTGTGTGTGTGTGTGTATATATTATAATAAATATAACGTTTACCATAAAACATTTCCTCAATTTAGAACTAATTATTCATGGTTTTAGACTTTAGTATCAATTAAAAGGAAAAAAAAAAACACAATATAAAAAATAGAAAACTTAAAAGTTACCATTGCATATTAAGAAAACAAATAATACTAATAAGTTAATGCAAATAAGTTACCATTCTGCCCTAACAAAAATTCGAAAATTACAAAACTAAAAAAAAAAAAAAAAAAATTTGTATAGGCTGGTACGATTGTTACTGGCCGGTATTGCCTAAAATTGGCCGGTATGCCCGGTATTTTTTCCGGTACAAAACAGGGGGGTTATATGTACCAGATTACTTGTTGGTACGGTATATTCTGGCGGTACCGGCCGGTACGGTATGGAATTGACTCCATTGGCAGTAAGTCAATAACAAAGAAAATGTCTTTTGCTAGGAAACTTGGGAGGCTAGCTAGCCACAAAATATTTGGTCGCAATTTGCTATTCACAATCAAATGACATAGAGTTATGACTGAGCGGGAGGCTCATGTGTGATAAAAGAACAATTTTTCTACCAAATATTAAAAGCAGTTTATCATGGACGGAATCAGGATTCAAACTTAGGGGGGGTCGATGTTCTTTGTTCAAAGATTTTTAAAAGTTGAAATATCAATACTAGAGGTTAGCATTAATTTTTTAATTATTTGTATTTTTTATTTTGAAAAAAAAAATCGCAAATGACAATTTATAATCAAGACTTTTGTAAGTCAATTGGCACGTCCTAATATTTTCAAGGTCTGACCAAGATTAGTCCAATTCTTTATTCTATCGACATTATAAATTAAAAAAAAAAAAATTATGTATTCTTTTCACATAATTCTATAACTAATAGCTTCATAATGCTATTATGTACTCTTTCAAATCTATGTCAAGCATTATATTAATAAAGCAGCTAAAATAATGGTTAATAATATTATGCATTAATATTTAGTGTAAAAAGGGTAAGACAATTATTGGTGTCTTGGTAAGGTTGGGAATTTTTCCTTTCAAAAATTGCAAGTTTGAAAAAATAGTAAAACAAAAAATTAAAAGAGATCTATTAAACAATCACATCATAATGAACGGTAACTTTGACTCTTTAACTAAAAAAATAATAAAGCTTTTCCCATCATTACATTTGTAGGGTTAAGGGCCTAAGATCATATATTGGGCCTTGGGTTTTATCCGAGGACATTGATATGTCCGAGGAGGAGCAAATAGTTCTTAGGGGTTCCCAGTTAAAGTCTCATAAGTGAGGCATGAATGGAAGGTGGTTTGAGGAGGAGCTCCTCCTTGGATATGATGAATGCAGCTCAAGTATGTATTCCAGCAACTAAGGTAACTCTAAGAAGCTCTAGTGATAGGGACGTGTCTCTTGAACGAGCGAGAAAGAAGGAAACTCAAAAATATCTAAGGGAAAGCTATTTCCATCGCATTAAATGCACTACAACTACTTTTCTAGCTGCATTTATGTGGAGAAGACCTCTGAACAGTGTTGCCTTGGCTAACGCATCTCACAGAAAGCCAAAAAGGGTGTTTGATGGGACAAGTATTCAAGTAGGGACTCAGATGATCAACAAGTGTAGGATCAAGATGGCCTAAAGGGGGCTATATAATGTGAGAGACCCTCCATGAGAAGAAAATCGAAAAGGAAAGGGAAGAAACACTATAGCAATCTAGAACTAGACTTGTAGCCAAGCCTAGAGAATAATATTTAAGAATCAGTCTCCTCGAACTTGGCCGGGGACCTTTTTCCTTAATAAACTTCTGTTATCTTTCTCTCTTTGTCATCAAAATCTATTAGTCTATTATCTGATTCACTAAATCCTAGTTTTCCATCCCATTCTCTACAAATTTATTACTTTGAGCTTTTTGAGCTTGAGTCCATACCTTTGTTGGGCTAGAAGTCCAAATTAGGTCCTTACAATTGGCGCCGTTTGTGGGGAGGTATACTTGGGTGATAGTGAGCACAACATTCAACCATGGTAGGTTCAAGTCCACGATAGGCAGAGTCTATAGGATCCCAACATCAAAATCCTTTTGTCAACCTCGAGTGGAGAAGAGATCGGGAGGGGAGTGTGCACAGTGCCCAGACTAGTAGAAGTCAGTCACGGGGAAAGGGTCACCTCTCTCAGGAGGAGAATATTAGAGCATTGCAGCTGGAAGTCAACTAGCTGAAGAGAAAGCTACGCCATGCACAACAAAGACGAGCCTCCTCCAGCCCAAATACCTCCCCTGATGGTGAAGAGGATGCTAGCTACAGACGAAGGTCAAAGACCCCACCCAGCGAGTCTTTCTCCTATGAAGAGGAGCACCACCACAAACGTAGGCATAAGAGCCCACCTTGTAAAGGTGTGGGAAACGATGCTATGGGCAAGGCGTTGGATCAAATCTCTAGGTCGCCTTTCACGTGCAGAATTGAGGGAGCAGAACTCCCTCGGCGGTTCACTCAGCCCGCTTTTACCATGTATAATGGCAAGATAGACCTTGTTGAGCATGTGAACCACTTCAATCAGAGAATGGCTGTCCATTCCAGAGACGAAGCCCTGATGTGCAAGGTTTTTCCATCCAGCCTAAGACTCGTAGCAATAAGATGGTTGACAGCCTGAAGGCCGATTTCATAAGCTCCTTCAAGGAGCTCACATAGGCATTTGGTTCTCGATTCGTCACCTACAGCAGAGTTCCTCGGCCCCTATCTTCCCTACTATCTTTAAGTATGAGAGAGGGGGAGACCCTGTAAATGTACTCGGATAGGTACTGGGAGATGTACAATGAAATTGATGGCGACTTTTAAGACGTAGCCATCAGTACGTTCAAGGTTGGCCTCCCAACCAAGCATGGCTTAAGGAAGTCTTTGACAAGGAAGCTTGTCACCAATGTGTGCCAGCTCATGGATAGGATTGACAAGTATAAAAGAGTCGAAGAGGACTAGCAACAAGGAAAATGAAAGGATAAGGTTATTCCTTAAGAGAGGAGGGATTTTAGGTCGGACCAATACAATAACAACTAACCTCGGAGAGATTTTGCTGGTCAGTCAGGATCTGCCAATACTCAGGCGGTCAATGTAGTGTTCCGAGAACTGGTGCACCAGGTTCTGGAGAAAATTAAGAATGAACTTGTTAGGTTCTAAAAGTTTAGAACAATTGGCAAATTGTGAACACAAACTTGTCTAGATATAGATCTTAGAGTCTATAGGTATTATTAAACAATGCTCAAGGTGATTCAAGTCAAGATTCAAGAACATACAAGCTGCAGAAGAAGATTGAATAATTTGTCTGGTTCGATCAATTGAAAGACAGGCTCGATCGATCGAAAGTCGTATCTGCAAAATTTTAATTAAGCCCAAACAGCAGTTCAAGCCATTAAGGATTAGGGTTTCTAATCTACTTCTCCCAGTATATAAAGGAAACTCTAAACACGTTTTTATAAGGGCTTTTCAGAGAGAAAAGAGTGTGCCTCTTTTGTATTTAGGGTTTTTTTCCTAAAAAGCTCTCTCATATCTTTTATCAGTGTTATTACTTGAAGAATCTCAAGATCCGATGTTGTAGAAGTTGTTGCCTTCTCTAGTCATCAAAGGTGCTGATAATCTAAACCTTCAAGGGTGGTCTTGGAGTCACAAATAGGAGAGTTTGTGTTGCTAAACCTTTGAGTGGGATCTCAAAGTCACAAATATGGGTGTTTGTGTTTTGCAAAGGCCAAAGAAAGAAGGAGTTCGTGATTTTGGAGCTTGCATGTGATTGTGTTAGTAAGTTTCTATTGGTGGGTAGCAATAGGATGTTAGTGGTCTAAGTCCTATTGTAAAACTTCGATTCTTTCTAGTAGATTTGCTTTTTACCTTGAGGATAGCTAGGTTAAATCCTCCCCAGGTTTTTTACCGGTTTGGTTCATATCATTGTGTTATTTATATTTTCGCTGCTTTGCATGATATGATTATATGATTGTGATAACCTAGATCTGGAATTTGGACTAAGTAATAACTTGGCTAATTAACTAGGTTAATCCAATTGTGTTTTTAAGGGGTCTAAAAACATACAAAACTGTTCTTCAAATGGCCGAACAAGAGCAACTAGAACCTTTATTGCTAGTACCATCAAGACCAAGGGCACACTACGGAGGATTGTAGGAATTTGTGGGAACATTTGGACTAGCTGGCTGAGAAGGAAAGTTGAAATAGCTATTGCACCATTCCAGTGGCCAGGGGGGCTAAACAAATTCAGAACCCAGAAGGGGTGATTCTTCAAGACCGCCCTTGGGAACAATTAATGTCATTTTCGCTGCTCCCGGTAAAACCGGTTCTTGTCCCTCTAAAGTGATGTTTGTAGCTCAGTTACCTGTCGAGAGCAACAATTCGGAGCCAAAAAGAGCCAGAATAGAAATCCGATCAGTTTTGATAAGATCAGAACCATCCAACCCCATGACGATGCCTTGGTGGTCACACTTAGGATAAGGGGTATGATGTAAAGAGAGTGTTAGTAGACTAGGGCAGCGTTGTCGAGATCATGTACCTCGACCTATACAAAGGGCTAAGGTTAAAACCCGAGATCCTGACAACCTAGGATTCCCCTCTGATAAGTTTTGAAGGGAAGACTATTATTCCAAAAGGTCAGATTAGACTACCCATGCAGACTGGTTCGGAAGTGGTGGAGGTAGATTTTATCGTGGTGGATGCCTATTCCCCCTACACGGCTATTGTGGACAGACCCTAGCTCCATGCTTTGGAAGCCGTCTCATCTACCCTGCACTAGAAAGAGTGAAATACCCTTCAGGGGGCCGCGTCAAATAGATTGTGAGGAGTCAATCTATGGCTAGGCAATGCCTTGTGGCGGCCATCTCACATCAACATGAAGCTAGTTCCTCGGCCACTGTTGAAAGGAACTTATAACAATCAAAAACTCCTGAGTTACTAGCTTGTAGATCAGCTGAAGAGCTAAAATGTGAGGATTTGGAAAATTTTGTTATAGGTGGTGATCTGGAGAAGTTCTTTTAGGTCGGGGCTCAGCTGCCTCCTCAAGAGAAGGAAGAGCTGTTGGAATTCCTTAGAAGAAACATTGATGTGTTTGCATGGGACGCTTATGAGGCCCCGGGGGTGGACCCGAATTTCATTTGCCATCATTTGAACGTTAACCAATCCATCACTCCCAAGAAGCAACCTCCTTGGCGCCCATCTAAAGAGCATGCAGACACTGTCAAGGAAGAGGTGATGAAGCTTAAATAGGCAGGGGCTATCAAGGAGATTTTCTACCCTGAATGGCTGGCCAATACTGTAGTAGTAAAAAAGAATAGCAGGAAGTGGGGAGTGTGCATGGACTTCACGGATTTGAATAAGGCCAGTCCAAAAGACCCTTTCCCTATGCCTTGAATAGACCAATTGGTGGATGCAACGGTGGGCCATCCTCGGATGAGTTTCTTAGACGCCTTTCAAGGGTATCATCAGATACCACTTGCCTTGTAATATCAAGAAAAGACAGTATTTGTCACTCCCACTGGAAACTAGCACAATAAGGTGATGCCATTTGGCTTAAAAAACACAAGGTCTACTTATCAAAGGATGATGATGAGAATGGTTGAACCACAGTTGGGAAAAAGTATTGAAGTCTATATAGACGACATGGTGGTGAAGAGCAAGGTGGTGTCTGAGCACGAGAGAGACCTCGGAAACATCTTTGAAATCCTGAGGAAACATAGGTTGCGCCTAAACGCTTCCAAGTGCTCATTTGGTGTCGGATCAGGTAAGTTCTTGGGATACATGGTGACTCATAGGGGTATTGAGGTCAGTCTTGATCAAATCAAAGCCATTAACAGTTTACAACCACCTCGTAATCCCAAAAAGGTCCAGAAGCTTACTGGGATGGCTGCCACCCTGAATCGGTTTATTTCTCGGTCAGCGGATAGGTGCAAACCTTTCTTCCTCTTGATGAAAAAGTGGAAGGAATTTGAATGGACCGAGGAGTGTGCATTAGCTTTCCAATAACTTAAAGAATATCTATTGCGGCCACTTATTTTGTCCAGTCCTGAGGTGGATGAAGTCCTGTTTGCTTACATCGTCATGGCCCCTCACGCTGTAAGTTTGGTGTTGATACGAGTTGACAATGGCAAACAATGGCCAGTTTACTATGTAAGCATATCACTACATGAGGCCAAGGTTTGTTATCTACCACTGGAGAAGGCTGTCTTGGCGGTGGTGCTTGGTACACTAAAGCTTCCTTATTACTTCCAAGCACATACAATTGTCGTCCTGACTCAACTTCCACTTAAAGCTATACTTCGAAGTGCTGATTACACGGGGAGGATTGCTAAATGGGGCACTATCCTAGGGGCTTTTGATATCAAGTACATGCCTCGTACCTCTGTCAAGGGCCAGGTCCTCATAGACCTGGTGGCTGAGTTCGTTGAACCCTTATTAGAAAAAGTGATAGAAGCACAACACATGGATGGAAAATCGGTTGGCATGATCTCCCCACAGGACCCCCTATCCTAGAAAGTGTACGTCGATGGTGCAACAAACCAAAAGGGGTCCGAAGTGGGGATAGTATTAATATCCTTCGAAAAAATCACTATGGAGAAGTGACTAATGTTGGACTTCTCAGCCACAAATAACGAGGCTGAATATGAGGCCCTGCTGATGGGAATGACCATGGTTCAAAAAATGGGCAGAAAGGCAGTAGAGATGTTTTTGGACTTAAGATTAGTCGTTGGCCAAGTAAAAGGAGAATTTGAAGTGAGGGATGAAAGAATGCAGAAGTACTTGAGTTAGGTGGGACACCTACGATCAGGATTCGAATCTTTCAACCTGTTGCACATCCCTAGAAGTGGAAACACCCATGCTGATTCCCTAGCCACGCTTGTGACCTCCTCGGCACAGGACCTACCTCGGGTCATCCTTGTAGAGGATTTGTACAACCCGTAGGGGTGAAGAGAGAGGTGGTCCATGTTCACCAAGTCAGGGTAGGGCCTAGCTGGATGGATCCCGTGATATCATTCTTGAAGGACGACATCCTGCCTGAGGAAAAATTAGAAGCAACAAAGGTATGTAGGAAGGATCCTCAATTCTAGTTGTCCGAGGACCAAAAGTTATATAAATGCTACTTTTTTGTGCCATACTTGCTATGCATACACCCCGAGGTAACATAATTACTACTGGAGGAGTTACATGAGGGATTTGCGAGAGCCACACTAGAGGTAGATCCTTGGCACACATGGCTATCATTCAAGGCTACTAGTGGCCAAAAATGCAAAAAGAAGCACAAGAATATGTGAGGAAATGCGATCAATGTCAAAGGTTCACGCTAAACATGCACTAATCGGAAGGAGTCCTTAGCCCTCTGTCTAGCCCTGGACTGTTCGCGCAATGGGGCTTAGACATTGTAGGTCTTTTCCCCAAAGCAGCAGGAAACAAAAGATACTTGCTAGTAGGCATAGATTACTTCACTAAATGGGTTGAAGCCGAGCCCTTGGCAAACATCAAGGACGTGGATGCCAAGAAGTTTGTTTGGAAAAACATTGTCACCCGATTCGGAGTCCTTCGTACCCTCATCTCGAACAATGGCTTTCTGTTTGATAGCAAATCTTTTAGGAGATACTGCCGTGACTTGGGAATTAAGAACATATACTCTACCCCAGCTTATCCCCAAGGGAATGGACAAGCTGAGGCTATTCACAAGGTCATAGTGAATGGACTCAAGAAGAGGTTGAATGATGCAAAGGGAAAATGGGTGGAAGAGCGCCACATGTCCTCTAGACATACCGAACCATGCCTCACAGATCCACCATTGAAACTCCCTTTTCAATGACCTATGAGGGTGGCGCTGTCATTCCTTTGGAGACCGGCTTCCCAACGTTAAGGACCAGCTCATTCAATCTGAGCAGCAACAATGATCTATTAGAAAAGAGCTTAGACTTCATTGAGGAAAGAAGAGAGAATGCAATGGTTCAGTTGGCATACTACCAACATAAACTCAAGCAAGGTTATGATGCCAACGTAAAGTTAAGGCCATTAGCACTTGGTGACTTGGTATTGAAAAAAGTTCTAGGTACCGCAAAGAACCCAGTGTGGGGAAAGGTAGGGCCCAGTTGGGAAGGACCGTACCGCATCACCTCGGTGGCTGGTATAGAAGCATATTTTTTTGGAAGACTTATAGGAGCATGTAATACCACGCTCTTGGAATGTAAACAACCTGAAAAGGTACTATTATTAATAAAAATTTTCCTTTATCAATATGTCCATTTGTTGTATAAGTGCATTGTACTTCCTGTTATTCATCTTTTATTAGCATTTAAACAGAACCTTAGTCATACTTGAAGTCCTCGGACCAGATACTTTGGGGAAATTAATACACTAAGACATCTTTTATAAGTGTTTAAATAGAACCTTAGTCATGCTTGAAGTCCTCAGACTAGATGCTTTGGGGAAATTAATACACTATGACATCTTTTATAAGCGTTTAAATAGAACTTTAGCCATGCCTAAAGTCCTCGGACCAGATGCTTTGGGGAAATTAATACATTATGACATCTTTTATAAGTGTTTAAACAGAACCTTAGTCATGCCTGAAATCCTAAGACCAGATGCTTTGGGGAAATTAGTACACTATGACATCTTTTATAAGTGTTTAAACAGAACCTTAGTCATGCCTGAAGTCCTAAAACAGATGCTTTGGAGAAATTAATATACTATGGCATCTTTTATAAGTGTTTAAATAGAACCTTGGTCATGCCTAAAGTCCTCAGACCAGATGCTTTAGGGAAATTAATACACTATGACTTCTTTTATAAGTGTTTAAACAGAACCTTAGTCATGCCTGAAGTCTTTGGATTAGATGCTCTGGGAAATAAATATACTATGGCATCTTTCTAAGTGTTAAACAGAATCCTAATTATGCATAATTCCTCGGGTCACATACTTGGAAAAAGTTAACACTGTAATACCTACTAGTCTAAATAAGTTGAAGTCCTTGTTCCTTTGTCCAAGTGATAAGTAAGATAAAGGTTCTCTCTCCCTCTCATTCCTCCCAAAGGTACATGTTTACTTCATTACAGAAAATTCAGTTCTCAATACGGATATGTGTTAAATCTCTTTTCTACTAGCATTTAATCAAGTTACTTAGACTGTTGTCAGCCTACTATTGTTAAATTTTCTTGAAGGCAGTAATAATAAGTTTTGAAGCACACAACAATAAAGGTATGAGAGATAGAAGGAAAAACATTTTCATTAAACTGGAATGGGAATACATTATGTTTGGTGGCGGATTGCCATTACAAAATAAATACATATATATATACACACACATAAAGCTCCCTACATCTAAGCCTTGGCTAAGGGAAGGTCTTTCCTTGGATCAGCAGCCTCAGAGTTGATATCATTAGCTTTGGACTTAGCTTCCGTGTCCTTGGCTTAGGAGACCACATCCTTGATCATAAGGGAGTCCTTGGAGGGCTTGTCCTTCACTAGTGGTTGAGCCTCCTTACTCACTTCAACCCTTTCAGGAAGGGAAGTCTGGGTGGGGAGGAGTTGCTCGGAAGGAGGGTTCGACTCAGGAATTTCTCGAATATCCTTTAGGAAGAAGACACTCTTGGCCCTCCTCAGCTCAGAGTCTGCAGGGACCCCTGCCAGGTCCATTGCCACTCCCTAGGACTCGGTGCAGTAGTCCCTGCATACAACGACCACCCCCTCCGACAGCCGTTTCTCCATATCCTGCACCCCACGCTCATAGGATGCCTTCACTACAGCCTCAGCTGCTCCCCTGGTCACCCGGGCTGCATCCTTGGCTTTTTACAGCTCTGCCTTGAGATCCAAGACATTTTTCTTTTCGGTGGCCAAATTTATCTCTGTTATGTGCAGCTTTTGGCGCCTGTCTTCGACCTGCCTTTTCATGGTCTTTAAACCCGCCTTGGCATTATCGCGAGCTTGGATAGCCTCTTTAAGCTTCTTGAATAAACCCGCCTTTTCTTGCTTAAGGGCTCCTAGAGCCTTCTCAGCTTCAAGACGGGACTGGGCCTCAGTGTTCACCTCGTCACGGGTGTTCTTGACCCACTCCTCGGCCACATAAATTTGCTGGGTAACCTGCATAAAAGTAGCAAAGGGGTTATAAAAATATATACAACATGTGAATGAACATGGGGCTTAATATTTAAACAAAAAGGGGTGTTGTTTGGCTCACCATCGCACGGTCCCTCTTCAATGACATGAAGAGGTTCGGTTGTTGGGTATGCCTAAGCCCATCCATGTCTCGGGGGAGGAGGAGGGGTTGCTGTAAGGCCTTGGCGAGGTATGTGGCCTGCCCCCTTTAAGACTCCCAAATTGTGGCGTCCTAAGGAATGGGAGCACCATCCATCTTAAGCCTAGGGGACCAAGTACACTGCCCTCGTCGCACTTCAGCCTCATCCTGACTGGCCACGGACTTGGCTCTCTTGTCCTTAGGGTCTTTGGTCTTCTTCTGTTGTTTGGCTCCCTTTTGAGGATCGACCTCGCCCTCCTCCAAGTCCTCAATTGGCCTTTTCTTCCTATAGTTCGAGGCCAGTAGGGGGTAGGGGAAGAGGAGGGAGACTGGGAGGAACTTATGTCTTGGGGACATCCTTTGAAGTTTGTCCCTTGTTCCTGCTAGCCATCAAGCTCTTCAAGCCAGTCCTTTACTTCAGGTCTATGCCTTCTTCTTCCATTTCTGAGCTGGTATCGATCCGAGTAACTATTAACCTCAGAGAATGTGCTGCTAAAAGTCAGTCAAGATTGGCTTCGGAGTCCGACAGCTTTACTGGTCTCATCGGCACTTCACCCTCCTCGTCAAAGTGGAATTGGTCAATCTCAGCTTCGAGGGATGAGTGTGTAGAAGCTATCTCCTCTCCTGGAGCAACTGCCCTTTGAAGGACGCGTTGAATGGGTAGCTGAGCGGGCGGAAGGTCTCTCTGAGCTAAAAACCTCAGCTTGGAGTCATCAATCCGAGCCAATCTAGAGCTTCCAGCCCTTATTGCCTGGCCTACATCCTGGAAGATGTGAGATAGTAGCACGTAATCCAAAATTAGATGAGCAGTCCACAGCTATCCTTCTTCACTCACAAAAATCTTTGTCCTCAAGAGGTAGTTGAGAGCTTGAACGTTGGTCAGACTGATCCTTGGAGCAATGTGGTTTTTATCTACAAAAACATCCGAGAAGGAAATCATGGTCAGGCCGATGAAAATTATCACCAAAAGAAAATGAAGTGTTGTCGGGGACGTTTTTGTGATAAGGGCCGAAAATGCGAAAACGGCCCAAATCTCCCCTTGGGGTTCTTTAGAAGTGTTTGTTTATGGAGAATCAAGCCCAAAATTCCCAATGTATATAAAAAAAGGCTAATGGTGTTTTGACAAGAGAGAATCAAAATGCTAACAACAAAAATGCAGAAAAAGCATAGAAACATAAAAGGTCTGAAACTTCAACCCACAGTCACACAGAAGAAGAAATTGAGGAAGGTCGTGAGGAAGAGAGGGAAGGTTCCCTTGTACCCATATTCACACCCCTAAGGTTCAGAATTGTGAGAATGTCTCTTGGCTCAGTGGGTTTTGCTCTCAAGTTTCAGCTCTATAGAGAAAACGTGGTTTAACAGGTCTGAAACTTCGACCTGCAGTCACACAGAAGAGGAAATTGAGGGAGGTCGTGAGGAAAAGAGGGAAGGTTCCCCTATACCCATATTTCCACCCCCAAGCTTCGGAATTGTGAGATTGTTGACTGGCTGAATGGGCTTTTGCTCTGAAGTTTCATGTTTCTAGCTAGAACGTGTCTCCTCCCTTTTGAATCTGATTGGGGCCTTTTGTATTGAACTTGGGGTGCTCTAAGTGACTGGTTTTTGAGTAGTGGAAGAGGCTTTTATCCCCTATGATACTATTTTGGTGTTTTAGCTTGGGTTACTTTTGTTTAGGGAAGAGTTTGGTATGCTTTTAGCATGATTTTGGAAATAAAGTGGGTTTTCTTTAATTGGTTGCCTTTGGTCAAAAATTTCAGACCATTGGAAGGGTCACCTAAGTGAGGGCTAGCAGATGGAGTTAGCCAATGGGAGCAAACCATGTTTAAAGGAAAAAAATGGTTTGGGCAGAAACTTTGGGCCATAGTCACACAGAGCATAAAAACTGTTTTGGGGTAGGAATTTTGGATACAAGACCTCCTCCATGAGCCTGAGGTGCTACGAGTGTCCCTTGCCCACTTGGTAGCACGCATGGGCTGGGCTCATGCAAAAGGTCCAAAAGGAACTGACCCACACCCTCCAAACCATACTTCCTCAATTTCCACAAAAAGTCGCATGGGCTTGGGCCATGCTTAAAAGAATAAAATAAAACATAATACATGAATTGGGCTTGTAAAAATGTGTCACGAAAATGGGTATTAACAAGTGTCAAAAGTGAAGAGGAATAAAACTAAAAAGGACTAAATCCCCTACCAAAGGGATTGATCCTAGAGGTACCCCACCTGGCTCTCTCGCCCGAGTTGGGCAATGAAGACCATCGTTCCACTCCCCGGAGACAATCAGGTAGTCATTCTTTATGCCCTTATTAGACTTTGGGAGATAGGATATCAGCCTAACGACCTCAGAGCGGGACTTGAGATAGTATCCCATGCCGGTGAGCTTGTGGCACTCGTACAGGTGAACCACATCATGCCACATGAGCCCTAGGCCCATCTGCTTGTTGAGAGTGTCCATGTAGCCCAAGACCCTAAATAGGTTAGGGGCGCATTGATAGGGGGTCATTATGTGGTTAATCAAGTAGTCCTTGATTATCCTACCCATGGGAATTATCATTCCTGCCTTTATGAAAGCAATCATGGGAATGATGACTTGATCCACCTCTCTGTTAGTAAGTACTCAGTCTGGAGGACAATATTCTAAAACCACCCCCCATGGGATATGGTATTTGGCCCTAAAACCCTTTATACCAACCGAAGAGTCTACTAAGTGCTTGAACCTACCTATCTAAATAAACGAAAATGAAGCAAAGAAAGATCTCCAAAAAAGAAGGAAGTCCGAGAAGAAAAAGAAGAATAAAAAAAAAAAAATATATATATATATATATATATATGTATATAAAGACTTACGAGAACGAGTATGTTGATCTCTGGAACTTTTAGGAAGATTTTTAAAGACTTCTTACAAGAAAGAGTTGTAGAGTTTAGAATGTTTTGTGAGATGGGGTGCTAGAATTCTTTGGAACACTTGAAGGTTTATGAAGTAAAGGAAAAAATGAGTTCCCCCAAGTCTTTATATAGAGGGAGAAAATAAGTGGGAATTCTAGGAAAAAATGTCAGCCGTTAGATTAGCGCCTCACCGTTAGATGTGGAGGATATAAAGTTGCCTGGAGTAATTAATAATGCCTCATGGGCTACGAAGCGTCAGTGGCAATTATGAGGCGTGTAAAACCGCACTCTCACACGTGTGAATCAAGAAATCAATTGGTCTTATCTTTTAAAAATCAAAACCTCACTTTTTCTCCTCGGATGAGAGCAAAAAACTGGAATTTTGAGGGGCTATTGTAGGGGTAAGGGCCTAAGATTATATATTGGGCCTTGGGCTTTGTCCGAGGACATTGATATGTCCGAGGAGGAGCAAATAGTTATTAGGAGTTCCTAGTTAAAGTCTCATAAGTGAGGAACGAATGGAAGGTGGTTCGAGGAGGAGCTCCTCCTCGAATATGATGAATGCAGCTCAAGTATGTATTCCAGTAACTAGGGTAACCCTCCAAGAAGCTCCAGTGATAGGGACGTGTCTCATGAACGAGCGAGAAGGAAGGAAACTCAAAAATATCTAAGGGAAAGCTATTACCACCGCATTAAATGCACTACAGCTACTTTTCTAGCCGCATTTATGTGGAGAAGACCTCTGAACAGTGCTGCCTTGGCTAACGCAACTCACTGGCCAAAGAGGGTGTCTGATGGGACAGGTACTCAAGTAGGGGCTCAGATGATCAACAAGTGTAGGATCAAGATGGCCCAAAAGGGGCTATATAATGTGAAAGACCCTCCATGAGAAAAAAATCGAAAAGGAGAAGGAAGAAACATTGTAGCAATTTAGAACCAGACTTGTAGCAAAGCCTAGAGAATAATATTTAAGAATCAGTCTCCTCGGACTTGGCCGGGAATGTTTTTCCTTAATAAACTTCTGTTATCTTTCTCTCTTTGTCATCAAAATCTATTGGTCTATTATATGATTCACTAAAACCCAGTTTTCCAACTCATTCTCTACGAATTTATTGCTTTGAGCTTTTTGGGCTTGAGTCCATACCTCTATTGGGCTAGAAGTCTAAACTAGATCCTTACAACATTAATTTAGTTAAGTCACAAAATTTATTACCAAAAGACTAATCTCACACATGCTTTGGTGGCAGTTTATGTAAGGTACAAAACAATAGATTGTTGTTGTTTCACACATGTATTACCATTTATGCATGCATGCCAAGTGTGTCCCAAAGTTAATAAAACATTTAAAAAAAAAAAAATTCTACCATTCAAAAAATAGATAAATTTTTTCCACAGGTTGAGTTAAAGACACCAACTAATCCAAGTTGTTGGTGATTAACTGGTGTGTGGATGGAGCGATCAACAATATAAGAGTTGTCTCTGTGCCTATGAGGTAAAGTCATTTGAGAGAGGCATAGAGCACTTAAATGAAAGGGAGAAATTAGGTAAAAGTTATTGGGTTTTTGTGATTTGTTTTGCTAGAATTTGTAATTGATTTATTGTTATTGTTTTTTCTTAGATCAGATTTATGATTTGTCCAAAAAAATTTCTTATTATCCGGATATGTGTTTTTTTTAAAAAAAAAAAGATTTTTCTTGTTATCTATTTTTGAGATTTATGGGTCATCTTGTCAATTTTTTGGGGGAGGGGGGCCAAATATATAAATTTTAGACCTTAATGTAAATTTTTTGTGTAAATATATAAACTATAAGAATTTTTTTCAAAGGCTGGGGGGACCATGGCCCCCCTCAGCCCTAAGGCAGTTCCGTCCCTACATCTAGAGTTTCTTATCTAAGTTACTACAATACTACTTGTAGCAATTGAAGCTCACAATATAAGTATATTATATGAGACCAAAACTTATATTATCTTCAAGCTCCCCTTAGTTTTACAGAGTCCCTAACAATTTTTTTTTTCTGTATTGAATTTGATTTCAGAGGACTTATTCAAAATAATTTGAATTAAACCTCAAAAATTAGAATACAAAGAAACTACTAATTTAACATGATAAATCACTATTAGTAATTTAGAGAGCAAAAATTAACAAAATTATAGTTGTTACCCATTTAACCTAAAACTTTTCATATTCTAAAGCTGTCAAATACCTATTAACAAATAACTATTGATATAAAATATTCAGTAATTACTTTAATACCACAAGTTCTTCATGCTGTAAAAAATTTGAGAGAATAATACAGCAAGCATCTTAAAATCTTTCTTGCTTGGATCCAACAAAACAATATATATATATATATATATATATATATATATAGTTGTTAGGTTCTAAAGTTTAGGATTTTATGTATTTAGAACTCTAATGTGTAATGTTAGCAAACCATAATCAAAACAATGTGTTTAGAAGTGTTTAAAGCTAGCTCAAAGTTGTGTGTCAATGTAAAGTTGGAATCGAGTTTAAAGCAGGAAGTACTGTGGCTTTCGGCCTAGCTCGATCAATCAAAGCTTAGGCTCGACCGATCGAAGCTCAGACAGATTGCTTTTCTGCAGATTCATCCAACTCTGCCCTATTTGTTTTAAAACGTTTTTAGGGTTTCTTATTTGTCCTAAGTATAAAAGGAAAACCCTAGCCACGTTTTAGTGTTGCTCATATTTGCGTTTGTGTAAATCTCTTATGAGATCTAGAGGAGCTTTCCTTTACACAAACTTAGGGTTTTCAAGGAGGAGATATTTTCTACACCTTGATGATCAATTCAGTTGCTGCCATTAAAGTTTAAAGAATACACAAGCGGGTGTGCTTGTAGCTGGTGGGAATCCAAGAAAGAAGGAGTCTGTGGATTCGGAGCTTGCACGTGGTCGTGTCAGTAAGTTCTACTGGTTGGTAGCAATAAGAAGTCAAGCGTGGGGGCTTGTAAGTCTTATTATATGAAATTCGATTCTTTCAAGATAGTGGATTCAAGTTTACCTTAAGGATAGCTAGGTCAAATCCGTCCCAGGTTTTTACCGGTTTGGTTTCCTAGGAGATCATATCTTGTGTTATTTATTTTCCGCTACATTGCATGATTTGATCTTTATTATTGTGATAACCTAGACTTGCTTAATTGGTCTAATTAACAACTTGGCTAATTACCTAGGTTTAATCAATTGTTTAAGGGGTCTAAAAACTGTTAAGTGGTATTAGAGCGGGTAGCTCTTTTGTTGTTAATCCTTTGATCACTGAGCTGATCCTTGACCCCTGTTGTCATAGAACACGGACACTCTCTAGTTCTTCCTCCTCACTTTGATGGGAATCATTATGCTTACTGGAAAGTAAAGATGAAAGCTTTCCTGAAATCCATTGATGAAAGGGTGTGGAACTCCGTTGAATATGGATGGGAGAAGCCCACTACTCCTGTTAGTGAGTGGGAAACTTCTCAGAAAGAAGCAGTTTCGTTTAATAGCAAGGCTATGAATGCGATTTTTAACGCTGTTTCTATGGAGGAATTTAAGAGAATCTCGAATGTTGAGATCGCTCATACTGCTTGGAATATCCTCTAGACTGTGCATGAAGGCACAAAGGCTTTCAAAATAAATAAATTGAAGCAATTGACTTCTAAATTTGAAAGCATTAGGATGTCTGATGATGAATCTTTTGATGAATTCTATGCTAAACTGAGTGATATTGTTAATTCTGCTTTTAACTTGGGTGAAATCTATGATCAACCTAAAATTGTTAAGAAGATTCTTAGATCTTTGACTGAAGACTTTAGACCCAAAGTGACTGCCATTACTAAAAGCAAGGATGTGGACTCCATCCCTGTTGATGAGCTTGTAGGATCTCTTCAATCCTATGAGTTGGATCTACCCAAAACTACCAAATCCAAATCAATGGCTCTTAAGTCAGTTGATGATGTTGAAAGTGGTGGATTTGATGATGAGCTCTTTGCTACAGAGATTGCCTATCTTGCCAATAACTTTAGAAACTTTCTCAGGAATAGCAATAGAAAGGTAAGAGGCACAAACACTGCTGAACCTAGAAATTTTAGGAAGCATGATCCCACTAAGGTTAACAACAATGATAAGCCTAGAGAAAGAGTAGGTCAAGCTTCTAATAATTCCTTGGGCTCTCAGTGTTTTGGGTGTCAAGGGTATGGACACATGAAATCTGAATGTCCAACCTATTTGAAGTCTAAGGGTAAGGCTATGGCTGTAACCCTTAGTGATGGTGAAGTTTTTGATCATGAGTTTGATTGTGATGAGGATGGAAACTTCATTGCTTTCACTGTTACTGCTGTAGTTAATGAAAGCATATCTGTTGAAGAGAACCCTTCTGATGGGGAACTCTCTGAAGATGCAGATCTTCAAGAGGCCTATAACAAACTTTGCAAAGTTGTTGCAAAGGATGCTATGAATGTTGAACTTGGCCTAAAGAAAATTGAATCTCTTGAGCTTGAAAAGAAAAATTTGCTTGTTAAATTGTTTGATGCTAATGATCTTTTGAACAATGTGAAAACTGAAAACATACTTTTGCTTGATAAAGTTAAATCTTTGGAACTTGATTTATCTGTTGCTAGATCTGCTAGTTTTAAACTTGATCAAATGCTGAGTGTTCAAAAGTCGTCTTCTGACAAAACTGGTTTAGGTTATGTTGATAGCATCTGTGTGTCCGCTCCCCATTCCACTAAGTTTGTTCCTTCATCTTCTTCTTCTGAACCTTTAGTGAGTGAGATAGTGAGTGAAACTGTCAAACCCTTTGTGAGTGAGGTTGCTAAACCCTTAGAAGGTTCATCATCTAGGAAGAATAGGGTTGATCTGAAAGAATCTAAGCCTAAGAAGCCTACCCTATCTAAGGACAAGACACATGATAAACCTGCATGGGTTTGTTACTTTTGTGGAAAGACTGGACACATACGTCCAAATTGCTTCAAGCTGCAAGCTGCAAAGAGAGCAAACAAACCAAAAGTACGTGTGCCTCAAGCACTTGATCCTATGGTACTTATTGGTGATTTGGTTAAGGTTTTAAACCTTTATTCCAATCCTGGAGTTGGTAATCATTCTCAAGTGAATAAAAACTCCAATGCTCGTGGTGCATCTAAAAAGTTTTGGATACAAAAGACTCGACCTAATTGAGTCTTTCTGACATGGTCCTTGTGCTTCATTGCTTTACCCTTTGTGACCATTGTTCTTTGGTTTTGTTTTTGTTTTTTTTTTTTTTTTTTTTTTTTTTTTTTTTTTTTTTTTTTTTTAGATTTGCATAGCATAACATTCATGCATTTCATTCTAGGTGTTTTTATTTTTATAAAATAAAAAAAAAAAAAAAAAAAGGGAAAAGGAAGCGCATTTTGTTTTGCACTATTTTTCTTGGTTTTTGAGAACAAGGTTGGTCAATTTATTTTCACATAACATGTCTTTTGTACCTTGTTTAGCTTTGATGAGCTTATTTATTGCACTTTACTGGTTGAAGATTTGTAGTGCATGTTGTGTGGGAAAGATGTGTATGGTTTTTGATTACTATGTCTTAATCTTGAAGTCACATGTTTTTTAACTATTGGACTTGAACTTTTAGAGAAAGGCATAAATAACCATCTCACCACTGTTCACTAGCCAATCAGGAACATCTTAGTGGATATCATAAGATTTTGTGCTCGAGAAAGTGTAGCACATGCACAAAAAGAACATAAGGTGAAGCCTCGGTTAAAGTGCTTAATTCTTAAAATCAAAATTGGTGTGTACTATTAGGCTTGATGCCAAACTCACATAATTTAAAATTGGAATGTATATTATGAGGCATAAATACAAGAAACTTACATGATTGCAAGCTTATGATCTAGGAGATGTGAGAGTTATATGATGTAACTCTTTAGGTGATAGTCTCTTTTAAATTCTTTGTAATGAATTTTGTAGACTTTGTGATTGATTGCTGCTCACATATCACCTCACATGTATCTCAAGTCTTTGCTAGTCACACACACCATACAAGTTACTCTTTGTTAAACATTGTACATGTTATTGTGTATGTTTATGGTCTGACCAACCAAGTTATTGCAATTACTTTGAATTATGTGCAAACTAAATTTGTTGCTTGAAAATTTGTGGAGAATGCAAAAATTTTGTTTTTGGGAATTTTTGGCTTAAAATTCTTGATTTGAAAAACATACCATCTCATACTCATGCATTTTTGTTCTCAAAATTCAATGCTTTGAGTCAAATCATCTTGGTTTTTTCAAAAATTGTGTTTTTCCAAAAAATGGTGAGTCTCTGCCTGATTCGATCGGTCCATTTTGTTTTTCGGCCGATCGAAATTTTTAAAATTTTTTAAAATTTGAGAGAGGGTGCCTCTGTCTATTTCGACCGGTCGAGGCTGATTTTCGACCGATCGAAACTCGTGGATCAGGTTTTTTAAAAGCCAGAATTGGACTTTTTCAAAGTCACTTTTCAAATAGTTTCTTGCTTTTCTCTCTCTCCGCGTTGGCTCTAGGCTCCACCATTCAAGTTTTTGTCGTTTTCCTTCAAGTTTTTTGCAAGGTTTTTGTCCTTGGAAGCCGGTAAGTCCCTTTTGCCCTTCTTTTTCAAGTTTATTTCTTGTTTTCATGCATTTTTCATGCATTATCATGGGTATTTTCAGCATCTTCAAACTTATTGGGGTTTTTGATGATTCAGGCCTATTCTTGTGTAATTGATCAATGGGTTTTTGTGCCATGATGTTATATTGATGTTCCCTATAGTTTAATTTGATCAATTTTGTGGTTTTTGAAAAATTGAAAATTCTAGGGTTTTAAATTTGATCCGAATTGGGGATTTCGTCAAATTGGCTTAAATTGATGAAATTGGCTTGTCCAATTGATGTATTTGGTCATTATTTTTGTTATTATATCATGTGTAATGATCAATTCGTCAATATTTTTCAAATTGATCAAGTGGTTTCTATAATTTTGGGTTTTTGTGTTAAAAACCTTAATGTGCAAGCCAATTTTGTAATTTGAACCTTTTTGACTTAATTCACTGCATTAGAACATGCATCATGACATTTAAACTTGTTCATGCATCATATAGATTTTGATTCTATACTTTGTTTTTGTGCTAACTTGCAGTCTGTCCTTGGTTTTGGTTTGTCCACTTGTTAGTTTTTAGACCCCTTAAAACACAATTGGATTAACCTAGGTAATTAGCCAAGTTGTTACTTAGTCCAAATTTCAAATCTAGGTTATCACAATCAAACAATCATATCATGCAAAGCAGCGGAAAAATAAATAACACAACGATATGATAACCCAGGAAAACCAAATCGATAAAAAAACCTGGGGAGGATTTAACCTAACTATCCTCAAGGTAAAAAGCAAATCCACTAGAAAGAATCGAAGTTCATACAATAAGACTTACAAGCCCCCACGCTCGACTTCTTATTGCTACCCACTAGTAGAACTTATTGACACGACCATGTGCAAGCTCCAAATCCACGGACTCCTTCTTTCTTTGGCCTTTGCAAAACACAAACACCCCCGTTTGTGACTTTGAGATCCCACTCAAAGGTTTAGCAACACAAACTCTCTTGTTTGTGACTCCAAGATCACCCTTAAAGGTTTAGATCATCAGCACCTTTGATGATTAGAGAAGACAGCAACTTCTACAATACCAGATCTTGAGATTCTTCAAGGAATAGCACCGGTAGAAGACCTAAGAGAGCTTTTTAGGAACAAAACCCTAAATACAAAAGATGCACACTCTTATCTCTCTAAAAAGCCTAATAAAAACGTACTTAGGGTTTCCTTTATATGCTGGGAGAAGTAGATTAGAAACCCTAATCCTAAATGGGCTTGAACTACTGTTTGGGCTTAATTAAAATTCTGTAGATACGACTTTCGATCGATCGAGCTTGTCTTTTGATCGATCGAACCAGATAGATTATGAAATCTTCTTCCTGCAGCTTATATGTTCTTGAATCTTGACTTGAATCATCTTGAACATTGTCTAATAAAACCTAAGACTCTGAGATCTATATCTAGACAAGTTTGTGTTCACGATTTGCCAATTATTCTAAAAATTTAGAACCTAACAATAGTGATGGAGACGAAATATTCCATTAAAGAGACAACCAATTACGATAGTATTGGAGGCAAAGGAAAAGATTAAAAAACTGAAGAAGCAAGCAGTTTAGCTAGTTAATTTATATCAAAAGACATAAGAATCTTACAATCAAATAGAATTCATAAGACATAGATAAATAAAAGGTTTGTCAAGATGATCAAGTTTGGCAATGAAGAAGACACAGCAGCAATTGATGATGGTAATCTTTATCTTAAACTTGTGATAATGGTGAAGATGCAACAACTACTAATTATGCAGATCTAGCATAATCTTATTTTGATTCAACTACAATAAAAATGAAGATAATTACCATAAAAAGATTATATCAAAAAACGGTCTTTTATGATATAGCCAAGAGTACAATCAAAGCTAATAGAAGGAATTTTAATTCAATTTCAATGATGAAGGAGGGATTCACTTAAATGAGGAGACCAAGAAAAAAAGGAGAAGTATCATGTTCTAAGTATAGTATTGAATTTTAAACTCTATAATTCAATTTGCTAACTATTAAAATACCTTAGCAAATTGAATTTCCACAGGCACGAATTACATCATTCAATTGAATTTCTGCAGGCATGGATATTACTAAAACTCTATCATACAGATTACACAATATAAACCAATAATGTTACTGTCTCAAACATTAAAAAATGAAAACCAAATCAATTTTAAACAATGAAACAAACAATCATATATCAGTACAAATACCCAACCTAAATACATAAAAACTTATATATGACCCACAACACAAAAGAGGTAGTAAAGAACAACACTATTAATCTAATTCTTACATTGAACTATTATGTAGGCAGCCACAAGAATAGAGGTCAAGAGCAATTGGGATTTAGAAATACCTAAACTGAATCATCTAGCTTTTCAGTATTAATATAGTGTGAGGAGAGAAAGAGATGAAGAGATGAAGGAGTTAAAAAGCCAAAGTCTAGTGTTAGAAAGCTGAAGGGTTGCCGTTTAAGATTGTAACCATAGAACACAAAGGATTGCTATTTAAAATTGTAACCATAGAACACAAAGGGTTGCCATCTAAAATTGTAACTGTGGAACACAAAAGGTTGTGAATTATTTTCTTTTTGTTAGTATTTTTAAATTTAAGAAAACTAATTTTAAATTGTAGGACAAATTCAGGAAAAAAAATGGTAATGACATAGCAGCTGATGTGGTTCAACCTGAGTGTAGCAACATTAAATGCTACATTTCAGTTTTTAGCAATATATAGATTTTTGTTAGTATTTTTAAATTTAAGAAAACTAATTTTAAATTATAGGACAAATTTAGGAAAAAGAATGGTAATGACATGGCAGTTGATGCGGCTCAACCAGAGCGTAACAACATTAAATGCTACGGTTTAGCTTTTAGTAATATCTATATATATATATATATATATATATATAATAGCAGAAGCGGAGAGAAAGTGGATTCCTACAATTTAGGAGGTGCTGACAAATAGGATAAGTGCCTATCTAAAATTTAGACAATTTAACTTTAAAAAGCGATACATTACATTGTTTGTTAACGCTATAACACCGTTTAAAAGCGATAAATTATAATTTTTCATTACGTTAAAAAACTGTTTGGAGACTTTTGGTATAAATGGAAACTAACCGCTTAAAAAAAAAAATTACTACACGGAGAAATGAGAAAGAGAGATCGAGAGAAAAGAGAGATAGAGAAATAAAGAGGCAGAGATAGAGAGGCGATGAAATCGAGAGAGGCTATGAAGACACGGAGAAAGAAACAGAAAAAGAGAGAGGCGATCATGGGACACGAAGAAAGAAGCGATAGCCTTTCTGTTTCTGATAGAATGCCACTCTGTTTCTCTCACTAAGATCAGAGTTCATTCACCATTTTGATTTTACCAGAGAAAGAAGCAGAAGAAGGAAGATGATATTGACTTCAACGTCAAGAACGAAAAAAGTCCCCTCTGCCCACAAACAACGCCTCTGATGGGTTCTATTCTTTTTCTATTTTTTTTAGGTAAATTAGATCTGTTATATGCATTCAATTTTTCCAATTTGGTTCTAGATGGATTCAAAAATTAGGGCTAAGGAAATCAGGTTTTAATATGTGACTTTCTTTTCGCTTCCTTCTCAATTTTTTAACACCGATGCTTGCAATCCAAAGATAGAGAAGGAGGAAAAAATAAACCTTACGTTACAAAGATGAGAAGGAGACAAACATTGAGAGAACTACCACCAGTAACTTTTTCTCTTTTTTTCATTCTTTCTTAGATCTGGGTATGGGTATGAAATATGAATTAGTTTTGAGAAATTTGGTTGGATTGATTTTTATTTAGGTATTTGGGTAACATTAGGTTTTGATTTGATTTTTTGAAATTTGGGGTTATATATGATTTAGGTTTGGAGAGGGAAAAAACAGAGAAATAAGAGAGAAGGAGAGAGTTCTACGTTCCCTTTTTTTTTTTTTTTTTTTTTTTTCAATTTCTTGGGTTTTGTTTTGTTGATTTTTTTTTTTTTTGGGTTAGAATTTTGTTCCAGTTTGGCAGTTTTTTTTTTCTTTGTTTGCCACTGAAATTAATTTCTGAATTGTTTTTTTCATTTTCTTCTATTTCTCCCTCTAGTTGCAGAATACCGTTTCCCTGTGCCAGATAATTACATTGGGACTTCTGCAATAAGAGAATTAAAAGGTACAGTTAGATTTTAATTTCTTTGGTTCTTGCTAGAATTAAGATCCTTAATGAATGCAAATATTGAAGTGTTCTCTTTACATTTGAACTCTCATGACTCAATTTGGATTGTGACTTATCATGTTTAAATAAGAAAAAATAAATTTTGAATTGTAACGTAATTAATATTTGCATTCATTGTTACTATTTGTCTTTTACTATATGTTTGATGTTTTTGAGTAACTTTCAAATTACTGAGTGAATATTTGTGGTCCATTGGTATGTTGTTGAGACCCAACAATTGTGTTTTTTAAAACAAGAAGAATTGAATAACACAATCCAAAAAAAACTTAGAAGAGTCATGAAAGTTGGTACTAAAGACATAGAAAAAAAGGAAAATCAAAATGTTACATTCTGATGCTTCTGTAATTACTCATTTGAAGTTCAAACCAGATTCAAAAAATTGGTTTGTGGTTTATAGCATTTCTATTTTTACTGATTGTGTGTTTCCCTGTACCCATTTTTTAAATTTTGGTTTGTGTTGTCTTTCATTCCAGTTTTCGGTATTTGTGGATTTCTCTGTTTTTTGCTAGCTTTGAAACAATATTTTGCCAAATTTGGATCCATACTACTAGACTTATTGTTAGTTACTTAAAGTTCAGTGGTGTATAAAAGTACACGCATTTGAAACTTTTGATTAAATAAGTAAAAGAACATGAATGTTGCCTAAGAAGGGTTAACAAGAAAAATGATAATCATGTTAGTTGAATAATCCCAATTATTTTCTGTCTCTATCGTTGTTGGGCATGGAAAACACAGATTGACTATGCTTTAAACGATCTCCGCTTTCATTGGTACCTTCAACGATCTCCGCTTTCATTGGTACCTTCAACGATCTCTGCTTTCATTGGTACCTTCAACCTCTCTCTCTTAAGGATTTTCCATTATCTATTTTTGTTTTTTTCAAATCAATTTTTTCCTTGGTTTCTCAATTCCCATCAAACTATTCAAAGAAAGGCTTGAACTGAATTTTTGGTCAATTGTTTCTTAATTCTAATTTTAGTTTAAGGTGAGTGGAAGCATGAAGGCAAGTAGATGTAGAAGCTGTCTGGGAAGCCAGACGTAAGATAAAGCTTAAGAGATAAAGTAGCATGACAAGTATTAGGCCATTGTGACTGAACAAATATGAGGTAATGTTTAGTACTGTGTAGTGCCATGTTATCGAGATATCTGCGACTGCATGAGAATTGTGTTTTCTCATGTAATCTTGATGTTATGAGTCTGATGTTGTGCTTTAGATCCTCTCTATGATCATTAATGACTGATTAATATGGGTCCAGCTATCAATGGTGGTTGTAATTGTTTACCAATTGTAATGTTCATTTTTACTAAGGTTGCATGCTTTTTCTAAGGATAGGGTTACTATTGTTGTTAGTGCTCAAATGTAAGACTCAAGTAATATTCCTTTTTCCTTTTCCTACAAACAGAGCGGGAATTGATATGGTTGCTTGGAGTTTAAAGTTTTTTTTATTTTTTTTTTATTTTGGTTTTTTATTTTTTGAGGATAGCTGAATTTGAGTTTGATTTTTCCTTTTATTTTATTTTTGGGGTGGAAAATGTAATTGGGCTATTAGTGTGCCTTTTTCCTTCTATATCACATAAGAATTACACATTGTTTTGAAATTCATAATTATATATTTGTCACATAAAATAGAGTCTCATTTTCCCTCTTCCTTTTTCCCTTTTTCTTTTTAATTTCGGTGAGATGAAATTTTAAGATTAAGCTGCTCACAATTGGTGGAAAAAGATTGAAACTTAGAATTTGGGACACGGGTAATTGCTGGAATTATTTTGAATTGTAGTTTCATTTTAATCTTTGATTAAATTTGCTTTGCAAGTGATAGTCTATGGTAACATGTAATCTCCCTCTTCCTTCAAGTTAGTCACTGTTCTGACTTTTGATGCATAAATAGATTATTTGTACATTTCCCAATCTCCACATCCTCCACTTGTTTAGAGAGTATATCTCACTAATTTCTTTCATTATTATATTCTGTTATGGAGGATAAATCCAAGTGAAAAAACACATTGCATTGCTAACCCGTGTGATGCACTGAATAGTTAGCAAATGTTAAATAAAAAAAAAAAAGTAAAGAAACATCTACAAGAATTAACAATATCAAAATTTTATTATATATATATATATATATATATATATCAAACAGAATGACAGCCAGTGCAGAGTTCCAAACCCAATGATTTATCAAAGTTTGTGCACAAACTCAATTATACAAATACACAACTTAGGTGTTTCTCAAAAAAAAAAAAAAAAAAAAATACACAATTTAGGTTGGAAGAATTAAGCAAAAGTGAGGATATAAGGATCAATGGCCATGGAATATAAAAATATATACAGTTGAGATGGGAAACTATTAGGTTCTAAAGACTTAGTATTTATGTATTTAGAACTCTAATTTTTATTGTTGGCAAACCATGATCAAAACAATGTGTTTAGAAGTGTTTTAGTCTTGCTCAAATTTGTGTACTTAATGTAAAGTTGGAATCGAGCTAATGCAGAAAAGATTAATGCATTTCGGTCTGGCTCGATCGATCGAAGCTCGGGCAGAATGTTTTTTCTGTAGAATTTCCAACTCAACCCTAGTTGTTTTAAAATGTTTTTAGGGTTTCTAATTTGTCCTAAGTATAAAAGGCAAACCCTAGCCACATTTTAGTGTTGCTCATATTGCGGTTTGTGTAAATCTCTTGTGAGATCTAGAGGAGCTTTCCTTTACACAAACTTAGGGTTTTCAAGGAGAAGTTTTATCCACACCTTGATGATTAACTCAGTTGCTGCCATTGAAGTTTAAAGAAAACACAAGCGGGTGTGCTTGTATCTGGTAGTGAATCCAAGAAAGAAGGAGTCCGTGGATTCGGAGCTTGCATGTGGTCATGTCAGTAAGTTCTACTGGTGGGTAGCAATAAGAAGTCGAGCGTGGGGGCTTGTAAGTCTTATTGTATGAACTTCGATTCTTTCAAGATAGTGGATTCAAGTTTACCTTGAGGATAGCTAGGTCAAATCCTCCCTAGGTTTTTACCGGTTTGGTTTCCTGGGTGATCATATTTTGTGTTATTTATTTTTCCGCTACTTTGCATGTTATGATTTTTGTTATTGTGATAACCTAGACTTGTTAAATTGGACTAAGTAACAACTTGGCTAATTACCTAGGTTAAATCAATTGTTTTAAGGGGTCCAAAAAATATTAAGTGGTATCAGAGCGGGTTGCTCTTTTGTTGTTGATCTTTTGATCACTATGCTGATCCTTGACCCCTGTTGTCATGGAACACGGACACTCTCTAGTTATTCCTCCTCACTTTGATGGGAATAATTATACTTATTGGAAAGTAAGGATGAAAGCATTCCTTAAATCTATTGATGAGAGAGTGTGGAACTCCGTTGAATACGGATGGGAGAAGCCCATTACTTCTATTAGTGAGTGAGAAACTTCTCAAAAAGAAACAGCTGCGTTTAATAGTAAGGCTATGAATGCTATCTTTAACGCTGTTTCTATGGAGGAATTTAAGAGAATCTCTAATGTTGAGGTTGCTCATACTGCTTGGAATATCCTCGAGACTATGCATGAAGGCACAAAGGCTGTCAAAATAAATAAATTGCAGCAATTGACTTCTAAATTTGAAAGCATTAGGATGTCTGATGATGAATCTTTTGATGAATTCTATACTAAATTGAATGACATTGTTAATTTTGCTTTGAACTTGGGTGAAATCTATGATCAACCTAAAATTGTTAGGAAGATTCTTAGATCTTTAACTAAAGGCTTTAGGCCCATGGCGACTGCCATTACTAAAAGCAAGAATGTGGACTCCATCCCTGTTGATGAACTTGTAGGATCTCTTCAATCTTATGAGTTGGATCTACGCAAAACTACCAAACCCAAATCAATGGCTCTTAAGTCAATTGATGATGTTGAAGGTGGTGGATTTGATGATGAGCTCTCTGCTATAGAGATTGCTTACCTTACCAAGAATTTTAGAAACTTTCTCAGGAATAGTAACAGAAAGGCAAGAGGCATGAACACTGCTGAACCTAGAAACTTTAGGAAGCATGATCCCACTAAAGTGAACAATAATGATAAACCTAGAGAAAAAGTAGGTCAATCTTCTAATAATTCTTTGGGTTCTCAGTGTTTTGGATGTCAAGGGTATGGTCACATGAAATCTGAATGTCCTACCTATTTGAAGTCCAAGGGTAAGGCTATGGCTGTAACTCTTAGTGATGGTGAAGTTTCTGATAATAATTCTGATTGTGATGAGGATGGAAACTTCATTGCTTTCACCGCTACTGCTGTAGTCGATGAGAGCATATCTGTTGAAGAGGACCCTTTTGATGGGGAACTCTCTGAAGATGCAGATCTTCAAGAGGCCTATAATAAACTTTGCAAAGTTGTTGCAAAGGATGCTATGAATGTTGAACTTGGCCTGAAGAAAATTGAATCTCTTGAGCTTGATAAGAAGAATTTGCTTGTTAAACTATTTGATGCTACTGAACTTTTGAACAATGTGAAAACTGAGAATATGCTTTTACTTGATAAAGTTAAATCTTTGGAACTTGATTTATCTGTTGCTAGATCTGCTAGTTCTAAACTTGATCAAATGTTGAGTGTTCAAAAGTCTTCTTTTAACAAAACTGGATCAGGTTATGTTGAACGCATCTCTGTGTCTGCTCCCCATTCCACAAAGTTTGTTCTTTCATCTTCTTCTGAACCTTCTGTGAGTGAGATAGTGAGTGAAACTGTCAAACCCCCTGTGAGTGAGGTTGCCAAACCCATAGAAGTTTCATCATCTAGGAAGATTAAGGTTAATCTGAAAGAGTCTAATACCCGTGCCTCAAGCACAAGATCCTATGGTACTTATTGGTGAATTGGTAAAGACTTTAAATCTTTATTCAAATCCTGGAATTGGTAATCATTCCCATGTGAATAAGAACTCCAATGCTCATGGTGCATCTAAAAGGTTTTGGATGCAAAAGACTCGAGCTGCTCTACCCTTTGTGACCATTGTTCTTTGGTTTTGTTTTGTTTTTTGTTTTCTAGGATTTGCATTGCATAACATTCATGCATTTCATTCTAGGTTTTTTTTTTTTTTTTTTAAATAAAAAAAATAAAAAATAAAGGGAAGAAAAAGGAAGCAAATTGTGTTTTGTACTATTCTTCTTGGTTTTTGAAGAACAAGGTTGGTCAATTTATTTTTACATAACATGTCGTTTGTACCTTGTTTAGCTTTGATGAGCTTACTTATTGCACTTTACTAGTTAAAACTTTGTAGTGCATGTTGTTTGGGAAAGATGTTTATGGTTTTTGATTACTCTGTCTTAATCTTGAAGTCACATGTTTTTGACTGTCGGACTTGAACTTTTAGAGAAAGACATAAATAACCATCTCACCATTGTTCACTAGCCAATCATGAACACCTTAGTGCATATCATAAGATTTTGTGCTTGAGAAAGTGTAGCACATGCACGAAAAGAACATAAGGTGAAGCCTCGGTTTAAATTACTTAATACTTAAAATTGGTGTGTACTATTAGTCTTGATGCCAAAATCACATGACTTAAAATTGGTGTGTATATTAAGAGGCATAAATTCAAGAAACTTACATGATTGCAAACTTATGATCTAGGAGATGTGGGAGTTATATGATGTAACTCTTTAGGTGATAGTCTCTTTTAAATTCTTTGTGATGAATTTTGTAGACTTTGTGATTGATTGCTATTCACATATCACCTCACATGTATTTCAAGCTTTTGCTAGTTGCACACATTACACGAGTTACTCTTTTCTAAACTTTGTACATGTTATTGTGTGTGTTTATGGTTTGACCAACCAAGTTTTGCAAATACTTTGAATTTTGTGCAAAATTAATTTGTTGCTTGAAAATTTATGGAGAATGCAAGAAATTTATTTTTGGGAAATTTGGGCTTAAAATTCTTGTTTTTGAAAATCACAATAATCACATACTCATGCATTTTGTTCTTAAATTTCAATGCTTTGAGTTGATTCTGAATGTTTAAAAAAAAAAAAAACTGTGTTTTTCCTCAAATTTAGTAAGCCTCTGCCCATTTCGATCGATTCATTCTATTTTTCGATCAATTGAAAATTTTTAAATATGATAGAGAGAGCCTCTGTCTGTTTCGATCGATCGAAACTGATTTTCGATCGATCAAATTTTCTTAAATTGTTTTGTTAAAGTCTCTATCTGTTTCGATCGATCGAGGCTGTTTTTCGATCAATCAAAACTCGTGAATCATTTTTTTTAAAAGTTAGATTGGACTTTTTCAAAGGCACTTTTTCAAAACTTTTCAAACTTTCCTCTCACTCTCCGACTTGGCTAGGCTCCACTAAGGATTTTTTGTCGTTTTCCTCTGAAATTTTTGCATGGTTTTTGTCTCCCAACGCCGGTAAGTCCTTTATGCCCTTCCTTTTGCATTTTATTTCATGTTTTCATGCATTTTTCATGCATATTCATTGGGTATTTTCGACATTTTTCATATTTTGGGGTTTTTGATGATACAAACCATATTTGGTGAAATTGATCATTGGGTTTTTGTTCTAGGATGTTATAATCATGATACTTGTGGTTTAATTTGATCAATTTTGTGGTTTTTGAAAAATTGAAAATTCTAGGGTTTGTAATTGCCCCGAATTGGGGATTTTGTTCAAATTGATGAAATTGGCTTGTTCAATTGATGTAATTGGTCATTATTTTATGAAATCTATCTTGTAAGATGATCAATTAGTCAATATCTTTCAAATTGATCAAGTGGTTTTCCAAATTTTGGGGTTTTGTGTTAATACCTCTATGTTCAAGTCAATTTTGTGAATTTGAACTTATTTGGACTTAATTGCACTGCATTAAGACATGCATCATGCCATTTAAATTGTTTATGCATCATATAGATTTTTGTTCTATATTTTTTTTTGTGCTAACTTGCAGTCTGCCCTTGGTTTTTTCTTTTGTGTTTTTGTTCCTTTGCTCTATGTTTTGGTCCTTATCCTAGCACCATGCCTAGGAAAACTAGAGCCCATAGGACCCCTTCCACTTCCTCTGAGTCTCCCTCTAGGAGTGAGGTATTTAGGAATGATAAGTGCAGAGAGGCCTTTGATACTTTGAACAGTAAGCGTAAGACTTGGGCTGAGTGTGCTGTGGTTTTAGATGAGATTGATCCGACCATTAGGGCTAACTTTGAGTCTAGAGGTTGGTTGCCTCTCTTAGAGATAGATCATCCATCCCCGACCGCCCTGATTAGAGAGTTCTTCTCGAATCTCTCTTGCCACGTCTATGATTCCAACACCCTTGTTAGGAGTTGGATACGAGGTGTTGAGTTCACCATTACCCCTTGGGTAGTGGCTGAGGCTCTTGGGGTTCCGGTTGTTCGGGAGCCTGACTATCCCTATGATGAGTCACCCTCTTTAGATGATGTCATTTCATACATCACTGGGTCATCTATCCAGTGGGGTTCTGATCCTCGGATCATGTCCGTTGAGCTTACTGAGACTGCCTATCTTTTCTTTAGGATAGCGTGTCATTCGTTGTGGTCTATTTCTCATTTCCACACCATCCCTCTAGAGTGATGTGTGTTTTTGTATGCTTTTGTTTCTGGTGCGTCGATTAGTTTCCCTCATCTGTTCCTTCGTTCTTTGAACGAGGTTCATAGGAGTTCTGCTGTAGGGCATGTGCTTATTCAACCTATTTTCATTCATAGGATTTTGCTCTTTTTAAGTCTAGATGGTTTTCCGTCTAGTGAGCCTGTTCATGTCGTCGCTCCCATAGGTGCCACCTTTCTTAGACAGAGGGTTGCTCATATGCGAGTTGTTCCTTCGCGTCTTAGGGGTGCGTCATCTAGTGCTGTTCCCCCTCCTCCCTCTTCTACAGGTGCTGCTGATGCTGATGCTGATGTTCCTTCATCGACTACTTCGGATGATTCAGAAATTCGACGTACGTTGGATCATGTCTTGACCATTCAGGCGGCTCATGGATAGATTTTGGTGGACGTGCTTGATAAGATCTGTGTCTTACGTGCGGAGTTGGCACAGTTTAGACCACCTCCCTTTTGATGATGGAGTTTGTTTGCCCTTTGGCATTTCGTCACAAAAATGGGGAGTACTTTGTAGAGTTTTTTTCTACAGGGGGAGAGTATTTCTTTGGTTAGAGCTTGTGGAGTTTAGATTGTATCTAGGTGCTTCACATTGTATTTTACCTTTTTAGCTCTTGCCATGTTTTTGATGGGATATTCATGTTAGAGGGAGTATTTTTTGTTGGTACTTTATATGTTTCTTGTTTCAAACTATTTATTGATTTATATTTATAAGTTATTCATTGATATATGTCTTTATTGTGTGTTGTTTGAAATCAAGAATTTAATTTGTTTACTTGTATTGTTTCCACACATGCGGTTATGCATTTTGTTTATTGTTTCAGGAAATATACAGGTTGATTCAATTGAGCTGTTGTCTACACTTGCAACTGATGGATAGTAGTTATGATTTATGAGCATTATTTTTGTAAAGGGCTTTTATTTTGTAAACTTTGAGCTTCTAGTTGTGTTTTGTCACGGATTGTCAAAGGGGGAGTTTGTTAGATTCTAAAGACTTAGTATTTATGTATTTAGAACTCTAATTTGTATTGTTGGCAAACCATGATCAAAACAATGTGTTTAGAAGTGTTTTAGTCTTGCTCAAAGTTGTGTATTTAATGTAAAGTTGGAATCGAGCTGATGCAGAAAAGATTAATACATTTCGGCCTGACTCGATTGATCAAAGCTTAGGCTCGATCGATCGAAGCTCGGGCAGAATGTTTTTTCTGCAGAATTTCCAACTCAGCCCTAGTTGTTTTAAAACGTTTTTAGGGTTTCTAATTTGTCCTAAGTATAAAAGGCAAACCCTAGCCACGTTTTAGTGTTGCTCATATTGCAGTTTGTGTAAATCTCTTATGAGATCTAGAGGAGCTTTCCTTTACACAAACTTAGGGTTTTCAAGGAGAATATTTATCTACACCTTAATGATCTACTCAGTTGCTGCCATTGAAGCGTAAAGAAAACACAAGCAGGTGTGCTTGTATCTGGTGGTGAATCTAAGAAAGAAGGAGTCCGTGGATTCGGAGCTTGCACATGGTCGTGTCAGTAAGTTCTATTGGTGGGTAGCAATAAGAAGTCAAGAGTGGGGGCTTGTAAGTCTTATTATATGAGCTTCGATTCTTTCAAGATAGTAGATTCAAGTTTACCTTGAGGATAGCTAGGTCAAATCCTCCCCAGGTTTTTACTGGTTTGGTTTCCTAGGTGATCATATCTTGTGTTATTTATTTTTCCGCTGCTTTGCATGTTATGATCTTTGTTATTGTGATAACCTAGACTTGTTAAATTGGACTAAGTAACAACTTGGCTAATTACCTAAGTTAAATCAATTGTTTTAAGGGGTCCAAAAACTATCAGAAACAACAAAGGCGAATTCATTCCTCTTTTTTCATTTGGGGTTGATTCTTTATTTATTTAATTTCATTAATTAGTAGTGCAGATTTTACAACTTGCAAATTAGAAGTGAAATTTAAGAATACTATGCAACATGTTTAGTGGGGTGATTGATTTTCTCTATTTGGTAAACCAAATTTGGTTCAATAGTTGGAGTTCAATTTTGTTTTGATTGTTTATTATTATTTTAGATTGAAAAGGCAGAAATTGTACAAAGTACATTTAATGCTTACCATAAAAATGATTTTTTTTTTCCTTAAGCTCATGGTGCAAGTTACAACAGTATAAATGCCCAAATGAATTCTCCAACTGTCATTGGGTGAATTTTCTCTTAGATTGTAGATTGATATTGAAATTGTTGAAGTCATTTAATTCTCCTTTGTATTACATCACTACCACAAATGATTTACAATTTTTTTATTATTATTAATTTTTTATTAATGATAGTAGGTAGACACCTTGCGATTGGTAAACAGCTAAACATACATATACATTACCCTTATCAATTTTAGTATCTTCTACTTGGGTTTTTATCAAATTTTTCTTTTTTTTTACTCTCTGATCTTCCATGGAAATTTGGCAACACCTTATTAAAAGATAAGAAAAAATATGATAATATTCTAATAGATACTTTCCTATGTTTTTATTTATTGGATTTTGTTTTATAAGTAAAATTTTGATTTAGAAATTTTTATTAGACATGTTTAAAGGAAAAAGAAATGATAAGAGCTATCTAACACTCATTCCATGTGATCTAGATTTTAGATGGTAGAACTAATTTTGCATTTATATGTGATCTTCATTTGGAATCAATTTAACATTAACATTTTGTTCTGAATCTTCTGATATGTCCAGGTATGCAAAAAGATCCTCAATGGCTTGGTTGCTTACAACATTAGACCTATAAAGACTTTTAACAAAGAAAGCATGAAGTCCATAAACAAAGGATTAAACTATTTGACTTTTGGTTTATTTTAAGATTATAAATGTTATTTTGAGCTATGAATCTAAATTTTTATGATGTTATGAAGAAAGGTTTCTGTTTTTCTTTTGTTGTAAGTTTAATTTTTTCCCATTATTCAAATTATGTTAATATATATTATTATGATGGAGTATTATTTACTTTTGATGATATTATATAAAAATCCCGTGCATTTGCACAGGTTATAAGCTAGTATAGATATAGATTACAAAGAACCTCAATTGTTAGGCTAGTCCAATTAAGTATAACGTAGGCGTGACTTATTTTTTTTTCCTTCTTCCTTGTACATCCTATCCAAACAAACTCATTTCTCTCGCAATAAACCTTTTTTTTTTAAATGAAAATATATATTAGAACCAAACACAATTCTTTGAAGCTCCACGCTGCTTTCCTTTAAGGCAATTGAATTGGCGACAGCTAGGTGAGTGGAGACTAGAGAGAAGCAATACGGTCTAGTAATCGTCTTTGTTACAGAAGAGAGAAAAGAAAAAGAAAAAGAAAACAGAAGAGAAAAAAGAAAAAGAAAAAGAAAAAGAAATAAATAAATGTTTGATTGCTAACATTTTTTTGGTCATCTGTGCGTTACTGTGTCTTTTTAAATATTAATTAAATGATTTTTTGTAATTAAAATTATTTGACACACATTATGTTAACCATATCAGCATTTTCTATTCCTTAGATGATAATTGTGGGGGAGGGGGGGGGGTGTTAAGGTTTGAACACAGAACATTGCCAAGTGGGTTCAACCCAAGGAGAAGGAAGGCAAAGCTCCTTATCAGTTCTAGCCCAGTTCATTGATAAAAATCCAGGTATTGAAATCGAAGAAGTCGACTACCCGAGGAGCCCAAGGAGCCTCGGGAGGATTTAGATAAGCCACTTGAACCAAAAGACAAAATACCGAGGAAGAAAGTAGACACGTGCAAGTAAGGGAGAGGGGAAGTTTCTAGGCAAAGTACCAATCACCTTCGCATTCAATACACTACACCAACTTAGCTAGCCGCATTAATGGCAAAATGACCCTTGAACAGTTCCTTCACAGCTTGCAACACATTTTACCACCTCCAGTAAAGCCCTGATGGGACAAGCATCCAAATAAAGATCAATGATTGTACAAGTGGAGGGTTAGCATACACTCTAAATAGCTATATAAGGAAATAGGACTCCTAAAGAGAGGGGGACGGAAAAATTTAGAGAATAACCCGTATCTTGTAATAGCAAACCTTGTAACTGAAACTCAAGGAATATATGAACCATTGATCCTCAGACTAACCCGAGGAAGAACTAATTCAGAAACTTTCTTCTTTCTTTCAGGAAACTTCTCGTAATCTTATTAATTTTATTCAAACCAGTAAGGCTTGAATAGGTTGACCTTGATAACCCATCTCTATAAATTAATTGTATTGGGTTGTCACATATTAACCTTCCATTCAACATGGCTTGGGTTAGTTGATCATTATCTCTCACCCACAATAGTAATGACCAAAACGAAACATTATTAAACATACAATGATCAAAATGAAGCTTATAATTCTATAAAGTTTCGAACTCATCTTAGATGCCTAAAGAGAAAGTTATAAGATAGGGAGTGAAAAAAAAAATCAGAGTATTGTATATTTGATCTTTGAAAGCTAATCTTATATAGAACAAAGTAGTGTACATCTAGTAGGAAAATAGCTTGACTTATGCAATGGCAAGCTTGATGTAGGTTTGGAAGGTTTGGAAGTTTTTAGCTTTCCAAGAGGGAAGAGAATATATATAGAAAACATTAAAGTGTGATTGATGTCTTAAGTAAGAGTGTGGAGGGAAAATTTCAATTATGTTGATGTCACAAATCACAATCTGTAAGGGCCCATTTAGATTGAGGGGGGAGGAAGGGGGAGAGAAGGAGAATAAAGTAGAATTGACTGAAAATAGGTTAATTTTGGGACAATTCTACTCTACTCTCTCTCAATCCAAATGGACCATAAGAACCGGTATATTTTTTAAGAGACCGGTATATTGTTGAAGGAAAGAGAAAGAGAGGACTTATGGGATTTTAGTTCCACCAAACCCAACCTAACATGCTGGGGTTTTTAGAAGAGGTTTGTGGGCTTGGGCTTTGTAAAGTTATTAAAGAAAGTGGGCCTTTAGCTTATAAAATTTTTTATAATATATCCGAAAATCCCATATACAAGTTATAAAATTTTATATTAGAAAGAATTGGGCAATCACAAGGTATCTTAGTGCTGATGTCTTGTGTACTTAAATCCACTCTTTGGTGTTCATGATCTAGAGTTCACAAAATCTTGAACCAATTTCATGAATCACAAGAATATAAACGTGTTTTCTTGTGAATCCTTTGACGTGTTCTTGATTCTCACATTAAAAATATTTAAATATTTTTATCAATTTTAAAGATTTTTTTTTTCACTTGAGAAAAATATAGTTTTAATGAATTTAAAAAAAAAAAAGAAATTAGAAGTAAAACTTGAATGGAATAAATTTGAAACTTAGATGACTCAAATGAATGAAGTTAAAGTTAGAATACTGAAATTAATTTCAGTCAAACTTAGATGATGCAATTTGGATTAAGAATGTATGAGCTGAAGTTATTTTACCTTTTTTTAATGTAAATCTATATCTATATATTTATTTATATTTAAAAGCTGAAGTATAGAATTTAATGTTGCTACTCTCTTATAGTGCCACATCATCCACCTATTTTCAGCTCTTACTCTCTCATTTTTAACTCTTCTTCTCTTTAATAATTTCCCACTTTCTCCAACATTTAATCTTATCTTTTACCTTTTGATCTTCCCACTCTCCTCTACCCTACCGTTACTCTTTCTCTACCCATTCATCTTTCATTTTTTTTTTTTTTTTTTTTTTAATTTTGACTTTTCTTATCCCATCTTCTTTACTATAAATAAATTATTATCTCCCATTCAATCCATATTTTTCACACCAGAATATGTTAACTCTCTCTCTCTCTCTCTCTCTCTCTCTCTCTTTCTCTTTCTCTCTCACATAGGTTTTTTTTTTTTTTGGGTGGGTTTATAATTCTTCTTGCGTCTCTATTGTAGGGTAATGAATTATTGTTTTGAACTTTTCTCCCATAAAAAAAAATGATTTCTCTCTCTCTCTCTCTCTCTCTCTCTCTCTCTCTCTATATATATATATATATATATATATATGTTGGGTTAAGATAGTTTGACCCCGATTAATTGATTCAATTATCCAAGTTGATTAATTAAGTTCAATTGCATGCAAAATGTGAAGGCACCATCAAATCACCAAAAATACTAAGTGTAGCGGAAAATTAATTGAACATGGTGATTTGTTGACAAATGGAGAAAACCTCGCAAAGCAAAAACTCCACGGGGTGATTTTAAGGTCACCACTCTCAAAAATCCACTAATCAACAATCAAATGGTTACAAGTATAAGGAGTCTTACCAACTATCCTGACCTATCCCAAAATACCAACCTACAATTAAACCTTTACTCTAATACCCAATTTGATTTGATCTTGTAGTAACTTTCTTTCCTTTGATGCACAAATCTCCAATTTGTGACTAACCATTTGCACAGATCTAGTACGTGACTAATTCTAGCAACTTAAACAGATGTTGTTGGCTGCAAAGTTCTTCACTTTATCAACAATGAAGATCTGAAAGCACTTGATTACAAAACCTTGTGGCGTACAAGCAATAACTTCACACAGAGAAAATAAGCCTCCTAGTCTCTGTATTCGTATTTGACTGCTTTTAAAATAAACCTTATATATGACTAGGGTTGTGAGAAAAGAAACCCTAAACAAATACACAAGACTAGGCCGAATTTCAGATATGGAAATTTTGAAATTGTAATTCTCGATAGATCGAGCTACTGTTGAGCTGTCTATCGAGTTTCATATTAAGTCTTGATAGTAGGCATCTGTCGAGCTATCTATCGAGATTTAATGAATAACATTTCTTCACTTGTTTCATGGGCCAATCTTCACGTCTTTAATACTTGACTTGAACAACATGTTTCTTGAAGTACTAAACCCATCTTAGGTCTACCAATTACAAATAAAATGCATTTTGTTAAAAGATTAACCAATTACAATAAATTATGACCCTAACAATATATATATATATATATATATATATATAAATAGATAGATAGATAGATCGATAATTCTTTCTTGCAACTCTTGATATGTTTTGGTGTTGTGTTTTTTGAGTACGCATCACAAGTCCTTTCACGGATCCCTTGTATAGTTTTGCGTTGATATTAAACAGAACCTCAGTCATCCTCTAGCCTGTAAAGAGATCATCCAGTCAGCATTGGATTGTTTTGTCCAAGATCACTGTTGTGTAAAAAGTCTTCTATGATAAAATAGATGGAAGAGGAGAGGAACATACGTCGCTTCCCATTTGCCAGTGAAGAAAGTATAATTTATCGTATCAACAATCTCCCCTTCCACTACAAAAAAACCGGTCTAAAGCTGCGTTTGAAAAACGCAGCTTAAGACCCCAAAAACGAGGCTATAGGCTTTGAGCCGCGTTTCCTATGGCCGCGTTTATAAACACGGCTTAAAGACTGTAGCTCAAAGCCTATAGCTGCGTTTTTGGAAACACGGCTATAGGCTGAGACCTATAGCCGCGTTTTTAGAAAACGCGGCTACAGACCAGCTTTAAGTCGCGTCTGAAAACGCGGCTATAGGTTTTTTTTTTTTTTTTTTTTTTTTTTTTTTTTTTAAATTCTGGGTTTTTTTTTCCCCAGAAAATTCAAAATTGAAAATTCAAATATAAAAAATTCAAAATTAAACACAAATACAAAAAATTCAAAATCAAATACAAATCCAGAAAATTCAAAATCAAATACAACATACTCAAAATACAAACACACCCAGAAAATTTTAAATCAAACACAATATACTCACAATACAAACACATGCACCCAGAAAATTAAAAATCAAACATAAACCCAAAAAATTCAAAATCAAACACAAACCCAAAGAATTAAAAATCAAACACAACATACTCACAATACAAACACAACCAAAAAATTCAAAATCAAACAAAACGTGCCCCAAAATATAACACAAACCCATGAATCTCCTCTCATTCAACAAAACCAACCAAATCTAACACTAATTCCATTCAAGAAAACAAAAGCACAAGCTCAGAAACAAAAAAAAGAACACAAACCTGTGAAGAAGGAAGAAAGAAAAAGGAACTAAAAAAAAAAAAAAAAAAAGGGTACCCAGATGTGAAGGAAGAAAGAAAAGGAAAAAAAAAGAAAAGAAAAGAAAAGAGAAAAGAGTTACCTGGATGTGGAGAAGGAAAAAAAAAAAAAAAAAAAAAAAAAAGAACGAACCACCTGAAGAATGAAGAAAGAAAGGGAAAAGAAAGAAGAGAGAGTATGTGGGTGTAGGTGGGAAAGTAGGGGTGTAGGTGGGAAAGGTGGTGTATGTGGGAAGCTTAAGGAAATTTTTTTTATTTTTTAAGCGCTACCTATAGCCGCGTTTTTAAATCACAAAAACACAGCTACAGGTTACCTATAGCTGTGTTTTTAAAAAACGCAGCTGTAGGTAACCTTTAGCCGCTTTTTAAGACACAAAAACGCAGCTATAAGTCCACCTTAAAAAATTATTTGGTTGGACCTATAGTGGCATTTTAATAAAACGCGGCTATAGGTCACCCTTAGATTCAAAATTATTCGACTGGACCTATAGCCGCGTTTGAAAAACACAGCTATATGTAAGCTATAGCCCGCATTTTTTGTAGTGTTCCCTGAAGGTCACTACCTGACATAATCGTAAATGAAACAAAAAATTCTCCACAAACAAAGAAGGCGAATTGCCATATTTCAGCTAGAGTAAAGGGGGGGGGGGGGGGGGGGTCATGATACCTTAGCAATTGTCTGAATGAAGTGCCAGTTGCATATCAAGATTCAGGCATGCTATTCAGCCCAGTTTAGGTTGAGAAAATATAACCAAAAAATTTATGGCCAAAAGTACAATTGCGTCACATATTCTGTTACGGAGCATTCATGTGTACATCATGCTGATAAAAAAAGTATAAAACAAAGAGTAAAATTTGAATTTGAGCAACTGAAATTCACGGCTGCTGCAACCAAAGAAGATGGAGAATGCATGATAACAATCAATTAGGTAAACATGGCAACGTAATACAGTTACATGGCAATTAAGGAGAATCACACAACAATCAGAATATTGAAAGGCCAGTGGGGGAAGAAACCTCTTGATCAGCTGCCTCTTAAAAAACTACTGTTAACCTACTTAGGAGATAAAGTATTGTAGACAGAAGTTCACAAAAACTCTGTATCTGCTTAATTCTTTCATGGTGCATTCGCATTTATCTTTTTATTAGTAAATTACACATGCACCAGGTGGGTCTTGAACCCACGATCTCACCCCCATTCTGCTCTTAAAAGGGGAGAAGGTACCATTTGTGTTAAAGGCCTAGAGGCTAGAGCTCATTGGCCATTGTGTTTTTACATTCATAAGTCACGTTTTTAGCACTATTCTCCATATACCAGAGAACACACACACAAAAGAATTATTAATGTTACTAGTGGTTGTTAAATGAAAAAACCAAATGGAAGAAGTGCTTACTGGTGTGTCTGCCATAGGAACATTGAGAGCTTCCATGGTGCCACATAGATACCCATGTTCAAGGTCACATCCCTGTATGCGAACATTAACTCTCCATGCTTCATCTTTTTGAAGACTAGAAACATTCTGAGTACCAGAGAACGCCTGCGACAAAATTATGCTTTAAGAAACATTCTGAGTACCAGAGTACTTCTCAACTAATGCAATGACGATTAGCCAACTCATATAATTAGGCTTACGAATCTGTGATTGAGATTATAAAGAATTTATCAAAACGATTCCATTTGGCAGTAAATCATGTAGATCTATACTTTTCACTTCAAATGGTTAAACGGAAATCTCATGCATTTGCTCGAACTTGACTATAATTGTACACGCGGTACCTAGTAATAGTTGAATATAAAAATAACTACTCAAAGCTCAGATCACATAGGCTTTAATGTATGTTAAACCGAGTACCAAAATCTTACCGAGAAGTAAACTTTACATAAGGGAAAAAAAAAAAGGGGGGGGGGGGTGGGCAAAGAATAACCTGTCCAACACTCAAAAGTGTGCATGCCGGGGGTGAAGTCTTTCCAGAATTTGCACCTTCACAATTAAACATACATAGATTAAAACAAAATTTAAACGTAGGTAAAACTTAGTACATTAAAAATTCAAACACCTGGTTGCATTAAAGTTTAATTGTCCACGGAAAATATAACATTGTTTGTGTTTTATTGGTCAATGTAATCACGAGTTTGAACTTAATTCTAAAACTTAATGTAGTACAACACCTAAGTTATAAGTTACTGTAACTAAGTTTTAATTAGGATCCTGAAAAATTCACTATGAATTCTAAAATTAAGCATAGCAGGAACCTCTACAAACATGTAATAAAAGGACAACATGCGAAAATAAAGAAATCTAAACTTGTGTATAAATTATTGTCAATAGGTTGGCTGTGAACCTAAATTTCTGTTATCGGAGAGAGATTTTGCAGTTTTAAAATTAACGAAGGAGTGAAAAAAAGGAGTTAAAAAGAAAGAACGTAAGGAAAGCCCTAACGTAAGAAAAATATTGTAAGGAAAGTAAAGCAAAGACAAAATAAAAACCTGAAACTTGAGAAGGTGCGGAGCTTTCCACCACTCTCACTGGCATCTGATTTGTTGATTGATATGATCCAATTCCAATCACAGTTCCCTTCGTTGTTCGGATATTCGATTTTGTCTAAAAACTCCGAAAGTGTCAAAAGGTCCAACTCCAAGGATTTACCCACTATCCGGGGCGGTCCGATCAGAGTGGATCCGACTCGTCACTTGTTGCCCGTTTTAAATTATTATTTTTTCTTTTATGCGACGTGTCCTCGAGTTTCACCGCTTTTATTTGGATATCATTGCATTTTAGGGGCGTTTGACCAACGCTTGGAATGAAATGAAAAATGAAAATATTTTACTATTTAGTTTATTTTTGTTATTATTTATAAGTTTTGTAACTTTTTTTAGTATTATTTATGAGCTCTACCATACCATTTTAAATAACTTTTATCTTTATATACAGTACTTTTAACAATAAGTTTTCAGTTTCAGCAAAATAAGTGGTATCCAAATAGACGCTTGGTATGTGATTTTGAGCAATAATTTTCAGTTTTTAAACAATATTATACTTATTTTTACACATTTTTTCAGCCACATATATTTCTAAAAAACACAAACAACATTACTAGAACAATATTACCAAACACCCCCTTAATTTTCTTTCATCACATCTGTGATTTTAAATTCAAACAGGTACTCGTACAAATGAAAAAGTTTACCCTTTCCAAAAAGAAATATAAATTTTCTGTACCATATTTTTAACAGTTGCAAGTATTTTACCAAATTTTAAATACAAATTTTTTATGGAAAAATTTAAATATAATTAGCTACACAATGGTCACATATAATAATATCTTATAATCTTTGATGAAAATAGCCAAAATGCTTTTTAGCACCCCCAACATCACCAAAAAAAAAAAAACATTTTTCATCCAAATTGCCTAAGTTAAACGAATTTTAGCAACTTGTTATAGTAATTGCTACTAACAAGTTGCTATTCATTTTTTAAATAATTTCTCTCACACTCTCCTTGTCTCTTGCACTCTCTTCTATTTTCACTCTCAAAACTCTCTCTCTTAGGCCTAGGGTGGACAATGATTGTGATGGCCTAGGCTTCCAACAGCCAATGATGTACACAAGTCACAGTGGATACGCAAGTTTGTGGCTGGGTTGATTTTGGATTGGGCTGCCAAGAAAGGTGTTGCTCGATTTTGGTGGGTTGTGGATGGGCTTTGCTAGGTTTTAGGTGATGGTTGCTAAGTTTTTTCTGCTTGGATTGTGTGTTGGGTTGTTGGATTGTGGTGGTGGTTGAGTGGTTGGTTGCTATGGGTTGTGCCATGGGTTGTTGTGGTTGGGTGCCATGGTTGTTGTCTTATTGGTTGTGCCATGGTGATTGGTTGTATGTTAAAATAAGAGATGAGATTATCATGCATTGTTAAGTGAGATGTTAAAATAGATATATTAGCTTATTGAAGTGTTAAATGTTAAATTTTTTAGCACTCTGAATGTGAATGCTCTTAGCACTGAACCTCCACATCTAACACCATTAAAATCAATGTTAAAGTTAGGAAAAGATGCTAGAGCCACCGTGAGCCAACTAAAACAATAAACTACCTCTAGTAACAAAGATTAGCAATATAAACATCAGGAATTACTTTAAGGACAAAGTTTAGTTAAAACTACAACCCTTCTCAATATCTTTTTGTTAGAGGTGAATTTTAACAAATTCACTATTGAATTACATTTTCTTTTTATATCCTCTATACTTGCAAAATTTCTAAAAAATTAAACATCAATAGCTATGTGATCGATAAATTGTTTAAATTGCAAGTTTTTGTTGTTTAAAATTATGCATAAAATATAAACTTATAGATCATATATTAAATAATACCCAATTGACACAAAATTTGATATATATATATATATATATATATATATATATTAAGAGCGTATAGAATATACAATTCAATGGTTAGTGTGTGCGCCAAAAGTGAGGCTAATGGGCCAACCCTCACTTGGACTTACAATCTATTTGTAACGTGGGCTTTAGATTTCCAATCTTGGGTAGTTCCTTATACAGAGACCTAACGGAGCTGCCTCTCCCTACTATTACTGCACAAGCTTAATTCTCACTTCTTCCACTCTTAGTCTCTTTTAGAACTTTTCTCACCACCCCCTTTCTTCCTTAGCTTCGCATATTTATAGCCAAAAATTAGTGGGGAGTTATGATTACTTTCATGGTTAGTGGGAAAGGAGGTTCAATGTTGTTAACCTTAAGTGGGTGTTTAGTTGGGAGTAGGGTGTGGTAAGAGTGGCATTAGAACTGGTTCCCACCTAAGTAGAGCTGCTTGGCAACGATATTCCCCAAGGCACTGCCGAGCAGTCGAGAAGCGGTAAACCCGAGTAGTTGTCTTAATGTTCGGTAAGTGGTTCACCGAGCGTGGTTTGAGTGATGAAGCATGGTGCATACTAATTAAGACCATTCGCTTAATGGGCTTTAAGGTAGCATGAGACCTGGGCCTAGGGCTTTGGCCTCAGGCAAAAAGAGGTTGGCATCATGGGCCATATTGTTGGGCCGAAGCTCAAGGCCCAAATGGGCTTGGGGGTCCGGGTGCGGTACAGTTAGATTTTTAAAATATGCAGTAATGTTAATTTTTTTGAAGAAAGTTGTAACTTTAGACTGTAACCATTTTTGTAGCTAAATTTTATCCTTACTTTAATTTATTAACTGATAATATTTGCTAATCATGTAAAAACAAAGGCTACTTAAGAATCGATCTTTACTTGCCGATTCTACTTTATGGGGTTGATCTTTTGTAATTTCTTTCTTTGGTAGTTTTTCCTTCTCTCTGGCTTAAAAAAAAACAATCACTATTTTGCTTTGTTTGGCAAGTTATCTCATGAGATGGTAGATCTAGTTACTTTTTATGTGATTTCTAAGAATAAAACCCACATAACACATAGAAAATGTATGAAATTATAATGAAATTGACACAAAATAAAGTCCACCAAGAACCCGAGAAATTACAACTTAATATATATCATTTTGTTATCTCTCTTTGAAATAGATTTAACCTCGATCATAGTAGGTTTGTAATGTAAATGCAAGCAATTTTAATTCTGTTAGGTTCTAAATGTTTAGAACAATTGGCAAATCGTGAACACAAACTTGTCTAGATATAGATTTTAGAGTCTATGGGTTTTATTAGACAATGCTCAATGTGATTTAAGTCAAGATTCAAGAACATACAAGCTGCAGGAAGAAGATTTCATAATTTGTCTGGTTCGATCGATCGAAAGACAGGCTCGATCGATCGAAAGTCATATCTGCAGAATTTTAATTAAGCCCAAACAGAAGTTCAAGCCCATTTAGGATTAGGGTTTCTAATCTACTTCTCCCAGTATATAAAGGAAACGCTAAGCACGTTTTTATGTGGCTTTTCAGAGAGAAAAGAGTGTGCCTCTTTTATATTTAGGGTTTTGTTCCTAAAAAGCTCTCTTATGTCTTCTACCGGTGCTATTCCTTGAAGAATCTCAAGATCCGGTATTGTAAAAGTTGTTGTCTTCTCTAGTTATCAAAGGTGTTGATGATCTAAACCTTCAAGGGTGGTCTTGGAGTCACAAACAGGAGAGTTTGTGTTGCTAAACCTTTGAGTGGGATCTCAAAGCCACAAACGGGGGTGTTTGTGTTTTGCAAAGAGCAAAGAAAGAAGGAGTCCGTGGATTCGAAGTTTGCACGTAGTCGTGTCAGTAAGTTCTACTGGTTGGTAGCAATAAGAAGTCGAGTATGGAGGCTTGTAAGTCTTATTGTATGAACTTCGATTCTTTCTAGTGGATTTGCTTTTTACCTTGAGGATAGCTAGGTTAAATTCTCCCCAGGTTTTTTACCGGTTTGGTTTTCCTGGGTGATCATATCATTGTCTTATTTATTTTCCGCTGCTATGCATGATATGATTGTTTGATTGTGATAACCTAGACTTGGAATTTGGACTAAGTAACAACTTGGCTAATTAATTAGGTTAAATCAATTGTTTAAGGGGTCTAAAAACCAACAAATTCAACATTTTACTTTTTGTTAGAATCTTTTTTACTCTCTTTTGTGTGTGTTTCTTTATAAGACAAGGACAAAAAGTTGTTGGTTAATTACTTATGCATTATCATGCCTTGGCTCAAGTCCATTTGATTGAACGAGACAATTTCAAAATTTAAAAAAAAAAAAAAAAAAAAAAAATCCTTGACCATGTGTTAAAGACATTGGACACAATTTTTATATAATGCATTAGTGCAATGAACATAAACTAAATCCTTCGACATATCGTGAGTGAAAAAATTGAATTTCTAACAATGGAAAAGTTTGATTGGACATAAACTTAGGGTGTGTTTGAATACCGTTTATTTTGCTGAAAACTGAAAACTGAAAATACTGTTGCAAAATAATTTTTAAATGTGTGAATAGTACTGTGGGATTCATTTTTAATGAAAGTTTTGGTGAAAAAGAGGTGTGTGGGTCCCGTGAACAATGCACTGGATCCATTGAATAGTTACATTCCAGTGAAAAATTTGGACGATCAAAGAGGTAGTGGGTCTCGTGCACAGTGCACGAGACCCACTGACAGACAACATCTCACTTGAAAACACTGTTCTCAATTAAAAAAAAAAAAAAAAAAAAAAAAAAAGGAAAACGTAGGCTCCATCTAAATGCATACTTAATCTTTTGACATATCATGAGTGAAAAAATTGAATTTCTAACAATGGAAATTGAATTTGTCCTTGACCATTTGTCTTTGAATTTAGTATGTTCCCTTCAATGAATAGTTAGATTCGAATACAAATAGTCTTTTTCACTTTTTATGTTTCACTTTATATTTCACTAATCATAATATGCTATGTGGTTCTTTTTTTTTTTTTTTTTTTCAATTTTATATTTGGATTCAGTTGATGGGTGCTCTTAGGGCATTTTTTAATGAACAATTTTAAAGAAAGTTTAGCTACCATTCTTATAGGAAATATATAAAACTATCACAAAAATCAATTGTTTTTCTCATTTTGTATAATAAACTTTTAAAAGTATTTTATAAACGAATACTTTTAAAACATTTGTTAAGAAAATTAAATAAATAAATAGTAAGTTATTATAATTGGTAGCGTATGGAGTGGAACACAAAAAAAATGAAGTAAACATCATTAGAATTTATGAGCTGATGTTATTTCACCGTCTATTTAAAGAAAAAACAAAAAATGGACGGGTGGAATTCAATGCAAATTGTTGTACAATTAGAGGAAGGAAATCTGGAAATGTCCTAAGCAAACATGACTAGAGAAAATCCCAACGAGCTAGAGAGATCGCAATTTTCATGTTTACACTTTTCACAATCAAATTGTTATATATATATACACAGCACACATTGGAGAATCCTATCAAAAAAAAAGCACACATTGGAGAAGAAACTATATTGTAGTACAGTTCAATCATTAAAAAGATCACATTCAAAAATTTCACCACTTTCTGTCTTTGTGGATAAGTAGGAAGTTACAAATCACAAGCACAAATATAAGCTTTTAGTATTAACGGCCCCCTGAGAGAAGTGACTCTGCAATGGAAGACGTATGAGAAAAAGCCTGGTTCGTAGAAGACGGATAGGACATGAAAAAATCATCGAAACCATCCCCATGTGCAAATGTTAAGCCGGTGGAAGAAAGACCAAGCGATGCTAAGTCTGGAAAAGGAACATCACCTTCTAAGTACTGCACAACTTGGCGCATGCTTGGCCTTGCTGCAGCCTTTGAATGAGAGCACAGCAATCCTAGTTTCAAAACCAACTGTAGTTCCTCTGCTACATAATTTGTACCAAACCTTAGATCCCTTGCCTCCATAATTTCGCCTTGGCTCAAATGAGAAAACACCCAATCAACCAAAATTGAATTTTCTGATGGCCCATTTGCCTGTATTGGTCTTCTTCCACAAGCAACCTCGAGCATAAAGGCCCCAAAAGCAAACACATCGGTGCTTGTTGTGGCCTTGCCACTTCGAGTATGCTCTGGCGCAAGATACCCAAGTGTTCCAACCACATGGGTAGTTTGAGGATCAGTTCCATGGTCATATAATCTTGCAAGACCAAAGTCACCTAATCTACCATTCAGTTCACCATCTAGCAAGACATTACTAGCCTTCACGTCTCTGTGAATGACAACCTGATCCCATCCTTCGTGTAGATAAAACAGCCCCGATGCCACACCTTTTATGACTTGAAATCTCTGGCTCCAACTGAGGGTGACCTGAGGTTGATCAAAGAGGTACTTGTCTAGGCTTCCATTGGACATGTAGTCATACACCAAAAGCAATTCTCCTTTTCTTCGGCAATAGCCCAAGAGTGGTACTAAATTTCTGTGGCGAAGCCGACCTATACTCACAATTTCAGCCACAAATTCTCTCATTCCCTGTCTTGATTCATGAGAGACCTTCTTCACAGCAATCTCAATTTTGGAGGTACGTAGTACACCTTTATAAACCCTACCAAATCCACCACTACCCAACAGTTCTTTGTCCCTAAATCCTTTTGTGGCAATGTAAAGATCTTTGTATTTGAATCTGTGAGGCCCATAGTCAAGCTCCCAGTCTTCTAGCAATTCTGCAAATTTCCTCTTCCTTTTTATGACAAAAGTTATACCTGAAATTGCTACCAAGACTAAACTAACAAGAATTATAGGCAACCCAATTGTCAAAAGTTTAGATCTCTCCTTACCTCGAGGCAGCTTGGGAAGTTGAGAAAGGACAAGTTCTTGAGCCTTACCATTCATCTTAAAGCTCCAACCCAAAACATAATGGGAAGTAAGGACAGAGCCAGTTGAGGAAGAGAAACCAACATACATGGTTTTGTTAATGATGGGTGAAAGATCACGGGACAAAGACAATAGTGGAATTTTGGGTTTATCAACATTAATTGGAGCTAAAGTGACACTGATTTGCTTCTTGACCCCATCATATTCCACCCAAACTTGCATTGGGTGGCCACTGATAAGGGTCAGATTCATAAAGCCACCACTGTTAGCATAGTAACCTGCTGAGGTAGAATTTGCGGAATCCAAGCTATTGATGTCAACCCCAACATGGTTATCATTGATGTCGTTGAACTCGTGGCTCTGGATCGTATCGAGCTCTATGGCAACTACATGATTGGTGGAATTACCATTGTTGGTCTCATTGAAAAGGCCAAGGTATTGGCTTGGAAGAGATCCCGGAAGCCCTCTCGTTGGAGCAATCACAAAAGCGATCCCATGACCGCTCAGAGTTGGATATTCAGAAACAATGGCAAAGACAAAAGTCGTAGAGAAAGAGAAAGCAATGTCATTCAATGAGTTCTTGAAGCTTATTGGAGTAGGGTAGAAAGCATGACCCTTTTGCTGTCTGGTGTCATTGGTGAGCTCCAAAAGCCCATTAGAAGTGATTGTGGCTATGCCGTCTAGGCTTAGGTTGACTGATCTAAAACCATTGCAAATGAAGTTGGTATCTAGGGAGGCTACAACGCTTATTAGGAGAGGCAGCAGTATTACAAGCTTGGAAAACATGGCTATATTTGCATACACATTTCTTCTTTTCATTCTAAGAAATGCAGGGTTGGTTTACATACATCATGTTGAGGAGAACATCATATGTAAATGTATTCATACCTAAAGTCAAGCACCCACAATTCATGGGTCACCCGGCAGGGCCCGCACCCGTCACCCAAGTTTCCAAGTAAACGATTTTAACTTTGAAGGAATCTCACACTTTCCATGAAAGTCAGGCTTCCGCTTATTAATCATTATTTATATATAAACCACGCAAATTGTTATGTCTTATCTGTTATGGATGAGATACACTTTTTTATTTTCTTTATAACAAGCCGGGGAGTTTCCTTTAAATGGATGAGAAGTTTCAAAATGGTTTTAATTTTGAAGAAGTTATCTCCGAAATTTTGGTTGTTATAAACTTAAGGACATTTGAATTTGTGTAGTGGGAGAGTAGAAGTTTATCCAAAATCAAGGATTTTAAAATTGGTTGGATGGGGATACATCTTTCTTATTTAACAAGTAGGAGAGTTATTTAGGGGATGACCCTTGGATCAAAACCATAAAATTATTTGTAGTACCATCTATTTATAAAGACTCAATTCCTATTCCTTTGTAGACAATATTTCTTTCACAATGACTTTCCTTCCATTCCAAGAAATAGCCAAAAACCCAAAAAATAACCAAATTACTTTTTTCTTCTTTAACTAAGAAACCTAATTAGCTTTTACAACTATAATTTGAGACCCCAACAGCCCACACCTTTGTAGAAGGAGGTCTTCATTTCATAGAGAGAAGAATCTACGGTAAGCTTTAAAAAAAAAAAACAAAAAAAACAACGAGATAACCAAATAATGGCATTCAACTTTATACATTGATTAGTGTTAGGGTCATATTGTCTATGTATTGGCATATCTTTTTACCAAATACAATTTACTTGTAATTTGGTAGATCTAAAATGTGTTTAGGATATCAAGAAGTGTGTTGATAAGACAAAACAAATGGTATCTTTAAAGACATGAAAACTGAATCAAGAAATGAGTGAAGAAAAGTTGATTTAGTGAGTCTTGACACTAGTCTTGACACAAGCTCAACACTAGCATCTATTGAGACTAAATGAGTAATTCTCAACACTAAGCTCAACACCTCTTGATCTATCAAGCTATGTAGATCTAGAATTCTCATATTAGAACTTCGGCCCATGATAACTTGGATTTCTAAGGTTTCATTCATTAAACCTCTAATGCATATAAAAACTTTATTTTGAGGTCATCAAAGACATAGAAACTCAATTTAGAGAACTCATTCACTCTGTGAGAAGTTACTACATTCTTGTGTGCCTTAGGGATTTATAACCAAGTGCTTTCAGATTTTCAACATGTTTTGAAGTGAAAAACTTTGCATTCAACAACAATCAATCAGTTGCTAGGAAATCAGACACGTACTGGGATCCGTACATACAAGAAGAAGTCTCTACAAGATCAAGTTCAATTAGGGATTGGAGTAAATGTTCAACTATAAGTTGGTATTTTGGGAAAGTCTAGGGTAGTGGTAAGATTCCATATACTTGTAACTGCTTGATTCTTGATTAGTGGATTCTTGGAAGTGGTGATTTAAAATCACTTGGTGGGGGGTTTTTGCCTTGTGAAAGGTTTTCCTCATTCGTTTACAAATCACCATGTCAATTTAATTTCCGCTGCACTTAGTTTGTTTGGTGATTTGTTTATGCCTCCACAATTTGCATGTAATTTAACATAATTAATCAACTTAGATAATTGAATTAATTAACCGGGGTTAATCTATAACCCAACTTTTAACCACAAATTTTCTTAGGCAATCTGGGATAAATCTTGTCAATTGTCATCTAAGATTACCCATATTTGAGCTAATTTCATGTGGGATGTATTTGATTTTTAATTTTAAAATTTTAAGGGGTCATGTCAACAGGTAACCTTAGGGCAATTGTTAATAAACTATTTTTAAAAAGTTTTTAAACCAATTTCATGAAAAATGCCCTTAAAGTATTCATTAACATTTCCTAATTTTAAATAATGAAATTGTACTATAGTAGGGTTTAATGTAGTTGTCTACACTAATTTTATATATTCTAATTCAAGACTCTTGTGCCCTCTGATTAGAGAATTAGTTTGGACGATAATGTAAACATTATAAATTAAATTTTAAATTAAAATACTCATTAACAATAAAATTTTTATAATTGGCAAAACTTAGATTTTTTTTTTAAAGAATAATGCTAGAGATACGAACTATTTTACAAAAAATGTTACAAACTGCTAATGTAATGAATGATTATTGGTAAATGAAAAAAATGATATTAATTATGTGTCTAGATAAAAACTAATAAGAAGTTTGCCACATCAATATTTTGTAAAATAGTTTGTGATTATAGCATTACTCTTCTTTTAATTGTAGTACAATTTGCCACACAATTAAATTCAAACACATAGTAGATTTTCTCATAAATTAATAAAAAACACAATGAATTTAACCAATCGTACAAAAAAAATATCATCTTTAATGCGGATAATTAGATTCAATTAACTACAATCAGATATATGAATTTAATTGAAAATTTTAATGAATTGGATTTATGGTTGTAATTAAATTTAACTATTTTTTCTTTTTTCTTTTTTTATTAAAAGAAAAACAAGGGGCTTGCAGGCACAAATGTGATCACTGCCCCCATGTTACTTAAGTCATTGTATTACATGTCACTCAAGCACTAATAACTAATAAGTAAAAGGTTTGGTATTATTGGAACACACAACTTCAGAATTTAGAAATATAATGGATCATAAAGACTCTCTACTACTAAGTCACCTTTGAAAGAGATGTTTTATAATTTATCATGCAATTGGATGGGATGAGTTTTGAGTGATATCACTCAATTTTCTGTTTCCATCATACAAATCGTATGGGTCCCACAGATGAGCATTTATTTGGATAAGTTTTGGATCATTGTTTCCATCACTCAATTCTCTAATTTTTGAGTGATGAGTTATGGAAACTGAAAGCACATTTTATGTATTTTCAGTTTTTAAAACTTAGTTTTTAATGACATTTTTATAATTAAATCCTCATACCCAACCACAATGTTGGACAAACATTTTTTTTTTTTTTTTTGGGTGAAATCCAGCCTCAATGTTTGACAAATTCATTGATTTTTTTTTTTTGGTGTGAAACCCAACCGCGACTTTTGAAGTTGAAAACTGGGTCTGAGTGTTTTTTTGTGCCAGGGGTTTAGGAAATTGATGTATTTTATATAATGAGTGATGAATGATGAATGAAGAAAATTGAGTGGTGACAAATTATAATCCAAATAGGCACTTATACTTTAGGACAAAACGATACTAACGGTAGTGAATGGGTGTCGTGTAGACGCCGTTCCTTGAGTAGCAGCCACGTTGTCATGGCCGCCTTTATAGAAAAACGAGAGAAATTAAAATAAGTCCATTTTTTCTGCTATACTTGTCAGTTGTCACTGTCTTTTTCGGTCAATTGTCATATTCTTGGTGCGTGGGGTAGTCGGTAGAAGGCACTAATTTGAGTGCATGTTGCTCCACACTCATTCAGCTCCTTGGATTATTCATTATTGGTCCACATAAAAATTTTCAGAAATAAAAAATTGATGTAATGAGACTTTTTTTTTCCAATATTTTGGGGTATTTTTATTTTAGTTCTTGTATTCTTAAAGGTTTTGTTATGGTTTTTGTGTTTTAAACAATGTTTCATTTTGATTTTTTTTTTTCCTTATCTCAGTGACCATAAATATTAATGTGATTAACAGAATGCTCACCCTTAAAAATAAGGTAGCTAAGAGTTAACAAAATAATAATAAAAACATTTAATTGATAACTTGTTATTCGATACTGAAAAAAGCCATATCTGCATGAGCGTCTTAATAAAAATTCTACATAAAAAAGTAAAAGAATAAAATAAATTTTAAAAAGAAATCTATCCCAATTTCTTTTCTTTTTTTATTTATTTATTTTCATTTAGTAATTTTTTGACAACCCAACACACATATATAAACATAAAAAATTACAAATTGATAAATTCTGATCCCCAAGTTGATTTGATATTGATCAAGTGTGTGTTTTGTGGTGTGCGTGCTAGGTGGAGCATATTAGTTAATCCAAGTTTTATTAATGAATGCAAAGCAATTATGCAAAATATCATATAAATTAAAAGACAAATATTAGTGAATGTCATTATCCTTAACTGTTTGTGTTACATTTAAAGTTTCATATCTAAGTTACTACAATACTACTTGTAGCAACTGAAGCTCACTATATAAGTATATTATCTAAGACCAAAACTTATATTATCTTTAAGCTCCTCTTAGTTTTACCGAGTCCCTAACAAATTTTTTTTGGGTATTGAATTTGATTTCAGAGGACTTATTCAAAATTATTTGAATTAAACCTCACAAATTAGAAAAAAAAAAAAAATTACAACATTGTAGCTGATTATTATACAAATAAACTACTAATTTAACATGACAAATCACTATTAGTAATTTAGAAAGCAAAAATTAACAAAATTATAGTTGTTATCCATTTAACATAAAACTTTTCATATTCTAAAGTTGTCAAATACCTATTAACAAATAACTATTGATATAAAATATTCAGTAATTAGATTCAAAAAAAAAAAAAAATCAGTAATTACTTCAATATCACAAGTTGTTCATGCTTTAAAAAATTTGAGAGAATAACACAGCAAGCATCTTAAACTCTTTCTTGCTTGGATCCTACAAAACTATATATATATATATATATACACGATAATTACGATAAAAAGATTATATCAAAAAACAGTCTTATATGATATAGCCAAGAGTACAATCAAAGCTAATAGAAGGAGTTTTAATTCAATTTCAATGATGAAGGAAAGATTCACTTAAATAAGGAGACCAAGAAAAGAAGTATCATGTTTTGAGTATAGTATTGAATTTTAACTCTATAATTCAATTTGCTAACTACTAAAATATCTTAGCAAATTGAATTTCTGTAGGCATGAATTACATCATTTAATTGAATTTTTGCAAGCACGGATACTACTAAAACTCTATCATTCAATTTTCTAACTACTAAAACTCTATCACATGGATACTAGTAAAGCTCTATCACACAGATTACACAATATAAACCAATAATGTTACCGTCTCAAACATTAAAAAAAAAAAAAACCAAATCAATTTTAAACATAGAAACAAACTACCCAACCTAAATACATAAAAACTCATATATGACCCACAACACAAAAGAGGTAGTAAAGAACAACACTATTAATCTAATTCTTACATTGAATTATTATGTAGGCAGCCACAAGAATAGAGGTCAAGAGCAATTGGGATTTAGAAATACCTAAGCTGAATCATCTAGCTTTTCAATATTAATATAGTGTGAGGAGAGGAAGAGATGAAGAGATGAAGGAGTTAGAAAACCAAAGTTTGGAGTTAGGAAGCTGAAGGGTTGCCATTTGAGATTGTAACTGTGGAACACATAGGGTTGCTATTTAAAATTGTAACCGTAGAACACAAAGGGTTGCCATCTAAAATTGTAATTGTGGAACACAAATGGTTGGGAATTATTTTCTTTTTGTTAGTATTTTTAAATTTAAGAAAACTAATTTTAAATTGTAGGACAAATTCAGGAAAAAGAGTGGTAAAGACGTGGCAGCTGATGTGGCTCAACCTGAGCGTAGCAACATTATGTGCTACGGTTTAACTTTTAGTAATATATAGATTACAAAGAACCTCATTTGTTACTAGGCTAGTCCTATTAGGTATAACATAGGTGTGACTAATTTTTTTTCCTTCTTCCTTGTACATCCTATCCAAACAAACTCATTTCTCTCACAATAAACCATTTTTTTAAAATGAAAATATATATTAGAACCAAACACAATACTTTGAAGCTCCATGTTGCTTTCCTTTAAGGAAATTGAATTGATGGCAGCTAGGTGAGTGGAGATTGGAGAGAAGCAATAGTGGTCTAGTAATCGTCTTTGTTAGAGAAGAGAGAAGAGAGAAAAGAAAAAGAAAAATAAATAAATAAACATTGACTGCTAACATTTTTTTGGTCATCTATATGTTACTATGTCTTTTTAAATATTAATTAAATGATTTTTTTTTTTTTTTTGTAATTAAAATTATTTGACACACACTATGTTAACCATATTAGCATTTTCTATTCCTTAGATGATAGATGGGGGGGGGGGGGGCGTTAAGGTTTGAACACAGAACATTGCCAAATGGGTCCAACCCAAGGAGAAGGCAGGCCAAGCTCCTCATTAGTTCTAGCCTAGTTCATTGATAAAAGTCTAGGTATTAAAATTGAAGAAGCTGATTACCCGAGGAGCCCAAGGAGCCTCGGAAGGATTTAGATAAGCTACCTGAACCAAAAGACAAAATACCGAGGAAGAAAGTAAAGATGTGCAAGTAAGGGAGAGGGGAAGTTTCTAGGCCAAGTACCCATAGTTGTCAGTATCATGCGATACGTATCATATCGTGTGTAAAAAGTTCCATATCGTATTGGCGTATTGTAAGTACTTATGAATCGTACGATACAGTGTGTGTATCGTATGAATCGTATCATATCGTAAAATCGTATGTATCGTACGATACATACACAAATGCTTTAAAATGAGATTTTTTTGTTTAAATTTGTACTTTTATTTGAATCTAACAAGTTGTTAGACTTGTTTTAAACATAAAATCATTAGGCTACCTAACTTAACCTATTAAAGTAACATATTTATAAGTTTCTTTTCCTCTCTTTCTTTTACAAAATTTAAACTACACAGTTTACACTTACACTCCACTTTAATATTTACAAATTTATTTTCTATACTATGTGTAAGGTTGAATTTATTCAACCATCTAATTGGCTTTATTCCGTGCCAAATTTGCTTGTAATTCAGCATTTAGTAACCCTGTATTTAGGTGGGTTTGACGTAAGGGTAGTGAGTGAGATAGAGTGAAGATTGCTCAAGAGTGTGCAAGAAAACAGAGACTCGCGGCTGGGACTCGTGGGTGACTTGCGGCTGCAAGCAGCCAGAAGCAGCACACGTGCCAAGCATGCTGGAAGATGAACAGTCATGCTAGCTGGAGCACTACAGGACAAAACAGGACAACTGGCCATACGGTTATCTCGCGACTGGATCTCGCGACTTGGTCAAGCCGCGAGGTCAAACCGCGAGCCACCCCTGTTTTGTAAAAACCTGACGTTTCACATTCCTCTCCACTCCAGTATAAATACCCTTTTTACCCACGATTGAAAGAGAGCTTCCAGAGAGAATTTTGAGAGAGAAACCCTAAAGAAAAACCAGATTGTTTAACCCACAATCTCTACCTTAGAATCTCTTCAAATTCCTCAACTCTCTTCCTCTCCATTGCTAAATCCTTGAGAGGCATTATACCAAACCTGGTTCTCACCATCATCATCACTGTGAGACAGTCGTTTGGATTTCTGGGAAGCAGTTAAGAAGGAACCAATCTTCATTGGTTAATGCTATGGTCTAGTAGCGGAATCCGGGAAGCTAGAAAAGAAAAAGGTTCGGCGCAACCTCGTTGGAGCAAGAAGCTTGGAGGGCTTAGCTGCACTGGGTAGATTAGGCTTGGAGGGTCTATTGCTGTCCTTGTATCCCAACTGTATTTTCTAGTGGATTGCTTACCGCTTGGAGGGCGGCGGAGAGGTTTTACGCCGAGGGCTTCGGTTTCCTCTTCGATAACACATCGCGTGTTGTCTTTGTGTTTGCATCTTCCTTCCTCTCTATTTTTGCCTTTTCATTTATCTACTGTGGATTTTAATTTGTTATGGCTTAGATAGTATTTAATCAATTTCATATTATAGCATATGTTAAGTTTCCGCACACTAGTTGTTTGACATATTGCTTGAATTGATTAAGTTGTAATTTGGGGGTCTAAACGTTCAAAGGTGTTTTTACACGTTTTTGAACTTTCATTTGGTATCAGAGCGGGTACACTGATATTGGTTTCATTACCATTGTGTGATCCTTGACTCCCTTTTGAGATGGATATGTCTCAATCCCTAAATGCACCTCCATATTTTGATGGTAGTAATTATGCTTTTTGGAAGGTTCGCATGAGAGCTTTTCTATGTTCTATTGATGAATCAGTTTGGGATGCTGTTGAGATTGGTTGGACCAAACCTGAGGCAGCCAAATCCACATGGGATAAGGCAGCACCTGCTGAATCTAATGCTAACAGTAAAGCACTCAATGCTATTTTCTGTGGTGTGTCTCCAGATGAATTTCACAGGATTTCTCATATTACCGTTGCCAAAGAAGCATGGGAGATTTTGGAAACCACCTATGAAGGCACGAAGAAAGTGAAAGACACCAAGTTACAAATGCTGACCACTCGGTTTGAGGAGCTCAAAATGAGTGAGGATGAGTCTTTTGACTCTTTCTATGGGAAGCTAAATGAAGTGGTTGTCAGCAAGTTCAACTTGGGGGAGAAAACGGAGGACTCAAAGATTGTAAGGAAGATCCTTCGATCATTGCCGGAAAGTTTTCATGCTAAAGTGACAGCAATTGAAGAGAGCAAGGACCTCGATGACATCAAAGTGCAGGAGCTGGTTGGTTCTCTTCAGACTTATGAGATGTCGCTGCCCAATCAACGGAAGAGTAAATCTCTTGCTCTAAAGACCATTAATGAGAAGGTAGAAGATCAAGACTTATCGGGAGAAGATGTGGTTGACAAAGATGTTGCATACCTTGTCAAAAATTTCAGAAAGTTCTTGAAATTCAAAAATAATGGCAAATTTGATGATAAAAGAAAATTCCAAAGTTCTGGAAGGGAAAAGAGGGAATTCAAAAAGAAAGATGGAAAAGAATCCCAATCCACACAAGGTGTCACTTGTTTCGAATGTAACGGACACGGACACTTTAAGAAGGAATGTCCAAATTATTTGAAATCAAAAGGTAAAGTGTATGCCACGACCTTGAGTGATTCGGATTCGTCTGACTCAGAATCTGAAGAGAGCTGTGATGGAGAGGGGAACTATTCGGCTTTTATGACTATTGCTCATGTTGAGTCTTCAGATGAGCTGAATCTGCTTGTGCGAGACCTTGGAGAACATAGTGATGATGACTCACTAGGAATTGTTGAAGAATCGGATGCTGAAGAAGATGGAAGCACAGCAAATCTTCAGGAGAATTATAACTCATTCTTGGAGAAGTCCGGGGAGTACACAAGGGTGGCCAAGGCTGCTGTGAGAAAAATGAAGAAGGCTGAGGAGGACTACAAAAGTCTCATAATCCGATATAGGGAGGCCAAATGTGAGATAGAAACTCTGAATGGTGAGTTGTCCGAAACTTACACAAAAGTAAGATTTCTTAAGAGTGAGGTTGTGCAAGCAAATGCTAAAGTAGAGAGGGTCACCACCAAGAAGCTAGATGATGTTATCTCATCTCAAAAGAGCTTTTCAGACAAATCCGGATTGGGATATACCGGAGGAAGTAGTTCATCTGGAAATGTCACTAAAGAAGTGAAGTTTGTGAAGGCCAAAGATCCAGTCGTAGCTAACCTTACTGGTAAGAAGCTCGAGGTGGAGGAGAAGAAGAATGTGGTGAACCAACGGATGTTAAATCCCCGTAATCAGTCTGTGGGCAGGTCTGAATCTCGTGCCAAGTCACGTCCAGGACCTCAAAGAGGTCCTAGAGGAACTTATGTGTGCCACTATTGCGGACTTCAAGGGCATACTCGACCAAATTGCCAAAAGCTGAGAGCAAAGAATAGTGCAACTCCTCAAAGGTCAGGAGGACCTAGAAATGATAAAAGAATTTGGGCTGGAGATCAATCTAAAGATCAGAATGGTGATCCCGGAATGATGAACGTGATGAAGATGATTGGTGCATTCACCAACTGCTTAGAAAGCTTCTCACGAAGGTTTGAAAGCCCTAACTCCCGTACCCAATCCTATATGGAAATCACCCCAAACGCAAGTGACGTGTGGGTGAAAAAGGGTACTCATGCATAAGCATTATAACATGTCCATGCATTAATACTTCCTATGCTTTGTGACAATGTTTGTTTGTTTGTGTTGGTTGCTGTTTTTGCTATTGGTTGTTTGCTTGTCTACTTGTGCATATTTTTAATTTTGTCTTTTCAATCATTTTCTTCTTTTATGTCAAAAATCCAAAAATCACATAAAAATTAGAAAATCAGAAAGCTTGATTGACTTTGTTGAGTTTTTGTCTAAAAACTTGTTTTGCCTTGTACCTTTGTGCTAATGGCTTTGTGCATTTTTGAGCATTGCTTGTTTCTTTGCACTCATATCTATGTGGGAGAAATCTTGAAATCGTTGTGATTGTTGTAAATAGATCTTCAAACTTGTCATGAATAATTAGTGAATGGTTTTGTTGATCTTGAGACATGCATAGACTTGTGTCTATATATCTTCCCACTATTTTTTTGTTTTGCTAAAAAGAGCTCACCAAATGTAAATCTCCAAATAAAAAGAGATATTGAGCTGCAAAAGCCTGTCGCACATTCTAGTATTTGACTAGGAAAAAGGGTAAGCGACCATATATTAAAGTGAAAGTTTATTCAAAAAGCCAAAGGCCTATTCATTAAAGTGAAATATCAAATATCACTCTCACAATGAGAGGTGATTGACTCAAAAGATCAAAAAGATCATATGTTATGATTGAAAGTGGAGTCAAATGTAAAACTCCAAATCATGTTATCAAGTTTTGTGGGAAGTCATATATACATATTTCTATAATTGAGATGGGTCACATGATCTAGTGCTAATTGTGTATGTCTTGGTTGAATTGATCATTGAAGCTTCACATTAGACGAAGGACTATCTCATTGTTGATATCCACACACAACACACAAGTTTATGTTCAATAAATGCCATATTCATTTGTGTGATTGTACTTGATGAAATGTGTTTTCACATGCTCTATCTTTGTTAATTCAAGCACAAAAAGATTTTTGAGTGTTTTAGGTGTTTTTGGAAAGTATTTTGTTTAAAAATTCTGAAAATTTCAAAAAATCCAGTTTTGCCCTGTTTTGGCGGCTCAGTCGCGGGTATGTCAAGTCGCGAGCCTCAGTCGCGTCTCCGCGGGTATTTTTTGGCGACTTGTTCGCGAGTGAAAGGTCCAGTCGCGAGGTTACTCAGAGATTTTCGCGGCTCATCTCGCGACTCACTCGCAGGTAGACCTTCCAGTCGCGAAAAACACTTAGAAAAATTTTTCAAATTTTTGGTCTTGTGTGTTTTGGCGGCTTAAGCTGGCGACTTATTCCAGTCGCGAAAAACGCATGTTTTGCAGAAACAGGAGCAGTTTTTAAATCTTTTTCAGTTTTCCCTCGAACATTTGTAACTGTTCATCTTCTCTTAAAACTTCCTCCTTTCCAAACACTCCGTGAATCCATTTTCAACCCTCATTGGTGCTTCATTTCTTATCCAAACCATCAAGAAAAGGTATGGGTTTTGCTTTCTCAATCTCATTTTCCTTTTCCTGGATATTTTTGTTACTGTTTGGATTGATATTGTGTTTGAAATTCTTCTCTCTTTGTGTAATGGGTATGGCGTGTCTTGTTTGATATTTGTCTCGCCTGCTTTCATGTTGAACGGTCACATTGTGTTTTTCATTGTTCTGATTTTTGCCTATTGCTGAGTTTGATAATCTTTTCTTAAATGGGTTTGGTGTTTATTTGACTTATTCATTTCACTTGCTTGTGTATTGACGTTGGATTTAGGTATTGATTACTGAGTTTTTAAGATTTCATAATGTGTGTCACTCAACCAAGTGCTCTAGTGTGGATGATTTGTTCTTCATGCTGAAATTTTTTTCCCATATTCATGTCTCTTGTGGAGTTCTATATGTTATCTGCTCTAAATGATCGAATGTTGTATCTGTTTGCATCTCATGATCATGATAACCTGTCTCATTGACAGTTGTTATTTGTTTTGTCCATCTATGTCTTTGTGCACTATCACCATATTGCTGCACCTATCATTTTGTGCTCCTTTGTATTGTTGGTAGTTTGGTTGAGAATGCAATATCTTCAATTTGTGTTTATATATTGAAATTTTGTTTTCACTGGATTTGTTGACATTTATCTTGTGTGGTATCGTTGTTTGGTTCTTTGCTGTGGGCCTGTTCTCTTACAGATGTCTCGTCGATCTTCCAGGGGTAAAGACATTGTTGCTGACGAACCAGCAACACCAGTTGCTAAAAGGACTCGACTATCATCTCAGGCTTCTCAAGACCCCAATGAGGATAGGTTCAGACTTCCTCTTAACTCACATGTCTACTCAAACGTGTTTGACAAGTCGACCACTATAGTGGAACGGGTGGTAGAGTTTAATACCTTAGGGACCACTTTCATCCCTCGAATCTTTGAGAAACGAGATTGGGCAAACTTGTTTGGGAACTTTGATGATCCAATGGATGAACTGGTCAAGGAATGCTTCTCCAATGCAACTGATCTTGGACCCCAACTCATTTTCTGGGTCAGAGGAACAGAGTTTAGTGTTACCCCAGACTCCATAGCAGATCTTCTCGGCATCACCAGACCTCAGAATGTGAATATAACTCCTTACGATGAACGAAATCCAGAAGTTGGAGAAATTTTACAAATCCTAGGATACGATCATGAAGTATCCAGTGCAGGAACCTCCATCAGTACCGCAAAGTTTGCACCTGAGCTGACCACACTGAAGTTGATCATGTTTACCAATCTCTACCCACTGTCCAACACTACATTCATCAATCTTGGGAGAGCTCTGTTTCTTTGTGACCTTATTATAGGAGCCCCCATTGATATATGTGCTCACATCTACTACACCTTGAGGAAGACCGCGTGTCGATCTGCAGCTCGAGGAGTCATTCCATTTTGCAGTCTCATCATGAAGCTCATTCTTCGTGAAGGCATTATTCCTCCTGCAGATGGAAAAATGTTGACTCGTCAACGTCCCATTTCCTTGTTCACTCTTCAAGCTAGCAGAAGTCACTCCTCTAAATCACCAAGGAGTGCTCACATCTCTCCGGTTACTCCATCTGCCCCTGACTCAGAGACACCTGCACATACCACATCTACATCACGTGCTGTTCCTGAAGCTTCACCGGCTAGTATTCCGCAAGCACAGACTGCTCCTCATACTGATAGAGTCGGCAGTATACTTGAGCATATTCAGAAACGTGTTGATGAGCTTGTGGCACTTCTCTACTCCACAAACAACCATGTCCAAATGCGTCTCGAGACTATGGAGAATCAGTTGGATGATATTCAACGAAAGTTGGACGAGAGCCTTTAGCTATTCCTGACAAAAAGGGGGAGAGCATTCAGTAAGGGGGAGAAAGTTTCAAAGGGAAGTGTGCATAGTGATAGGGGGAGTACACACATACTTTTGTTTTTAGTCTTATCCTCTAAACTTATAGTTTTTGGTTTATGTTTGTTGGTCTAGTTATTGTTTATATGGGTTTGATACACTGTGTTTTGGTGTATAGTTGTTTCTAACTCTTATCATATACTCTTGGTTTAAACTTTAATATATTTTGATGATGTTATTCAGGATGTTTAGTGTTTGTACCCATGTGCTTTTGTAAGCTTTTAGGGTTAATGTTTTATGCATAGTTTGTAGGCTTTATGGTTTGTACCTTGCTTAGTGCAGCATTTATGCTATGTTAAAAATCAGTACTTTAATCTAAATGTTATGCATTTTGGTTTATATACTGTCACTCTTGTGCCCTTGTAGGATTGTTCCTAGATGCATATACCTTGTGTGTTATGCATTGGTTGAGTGTTGAGCATACAAGTGTCTTGCCTTGAGCTTGTTAACTTGTATGTCCTTGTGTTCATTCCAAGTGTGAATGAGCACTGTGATCACTACCTTGTGGTGTTCACTTGGTTGATCAAGTCATGGTTTGTTTCATAACTCCATCTTTGCTTGATCACATATTGCCTGTTTCATATGCATTTTATAATTTTCTGCTTACAATGATCATGGTGTATTGTTGTGTTTCAGGAGTATTATGTTCATATGATTCAAGTGCTTCACAGCTTCTAGAGTTAGGTGTGAGTGAGTTTTGTTCAACTGTTCCCAACTCACATGTTAAGTCTAGAGTCAGTTTTAGGGTTTTGTCACGGAATAGCCAAAGGGGGAGATTGTAAGGTTGAATTTATTCAACCATCTAATTGGCTTTATTCCGTGCCAAATTTGCTTGTAATTCAGCATTTAGTAACCCTGTATTTAGGTGGGTTTGATGTAAGGGTAGTGAGTGAGATAGAGTGAAGATTGCTCAAGAGTGTGCAAGAAAACAGAGACTTGCGGCTGGGACTTGCGGGTGACTTGCGGCTGCAAGCCGCCAGAAGCAGCACACGTGCCAAGCATGCTGGAAGATGAACAGTCATGCTAGCTGGAGCACTACAGGACAAAACAGGACAACTGGCCATACGGTTATCTCGCAACTGGATCTCGACACTTGGTCAAGCCGCGAGCCACCCCTATTTTGTAAAAACCTGACGTTTCACATTCCTCTCCACTCCAGTATAAATACCCTTTTTACCCACGATTGAAAGAGAGCTTCCAGAGAGAATTTTGAGAGAGAAACCCTAAAGAAAAACCAGATTGTTTCACCCACAATCTCTACCTTAGAATCTCTTCAAATTCCTCAACTCTCTTCCTCTCCATTGCTAAATCCTTGAGAGGCATTATACCAAACCTGGTTCTCACCATCATCATCACTGTGAGACAGTCGTTTGGATTTCTGGGAAGCAGTTATGAAGGAACCAATCTTCATTGGTTGATGCTATGGTCTAGTAGCGGAATCCGGGAAGCTAGAAAAGAAAAAGGTTCGGCGCAACCTCGTTGGAGCAAGAAGCTTGGAGGGCTTAGGTGCACTGGGTATATTAGGCTTGGAGGGTCTATTGCTGTCCTTGTATCCCAACTGTATTTTCTAGTGGATTGCTTACCGCTTGGAGGGCGGCGGAGGGGTTTTACGCCGAGGGCTTCGGTTTCCTCTTCGATAACACATCGCGTGTTGTCTTTGTGTTTGCATCTTCCTTCCTCTCTATCTTTGCCTTTTCATTTATCTGCTGTGGATTTTAATTTGTTATGGCTTAGATAGTATTTAATCAATTTCATATTATAGCATATGTTAAGTTTCCGCACACTAGTTGTTTGACATATTGCTTGAATTGATTAAGTTGTAATTTTGGGGTCTAAACGTTCAAAGGTGTTTTTACACGTTTTTGAACTTTCACTATGAATAAGATAGTAATTGAAAATATAATTATTTTTCATTTTTTTTTATTATTGTTATAAGTCCAAGAAATTTGAATGCCAAGAAGAAATTTCTTTTAATTATTAAAAAAAAAAAAAAGAACAAGAAAAGATAGAAAATGTTAATGACGATGAAGAAAATGTTAATGAAGAAATAAATCTACAAAATAATAAACGTGATGATAGTATTGACTTAGACGGGGTTGATTAGCCAATATGATGAATATGATAAAATAAATTAATTTTTGGTTCATTTGTAATATATTATAACTTTTGAATTTAAGCAATTTGAATGTGTATGTTATAAACACGTGCTAGTTTGATTTATTTAGTTAGCTTGTTAAATATTATTACATAAGTGATGAATAAATTACTCATTAGCTGAATATATTCAAAATTTATAATGAATATACCCTTTATATATGTATAATTATAATTTTTTATAGATTTTATTAAGTGTTTGTGTATCTTACGATATACGATACAAAAAAATCAAAAATTGATTCACAATATGACTCACGTTTTGACAACTATGAAAGTACCTATCACCTTCGCATTCAATACACTACATCAACTCAGTTAGCCACATTAATAGCAAAATGACCCTTGAACTATTCCCTCACAGCTTGTAGCACATTTTACCACCTCCAGCAAAGCCTTGATGGGACAAGCATCCAAATAAAGATTAGTGGTTGTATAAGTGGAGGGTTAACATACACTCTAAATAGCTATATAAGGAAATAGGACTCCTAAAGAGAGGGGGACGGAAAAATTTAGAGAATAACCTGTATCTTGTAAGAGCAAACCTTGTAACCGAAACTCAAGGAATATATGAACCATTGATCCTTGGACTAACCTAAGGAAGAACTAATTCAGAAACTTTCTTCTTTCTTTCTAGAAACTTCTCGTAATCTTATTGAAGAGGAAGAATAGTGAGGTGACGGATCAGAGTTTACAAATGACGAGTTCATTTGGATGGGCTTAACAGATCAGGGTGAGTGGGTCGGAAGTGGATGGATCTAGTGTGAACGGACTGGGGTGGACGAACCAAAGGGCCACGTGGTGCTAACTTGGTCATTATGTGGTCTCCAAGGAATCTTAAATAGAAACGACTTGTGTCTCATGATTAACTCTAGCTCATAGAATCCCAACATGAATAGAATTCTAATGTGAAGAGGATTTTGGAAAATACGCCCATTAATGAAGATCTTCCCTATATGGAAAAGACTTATTGCGCAAGCATAGGAGTTTGATTCTATACTAGTATAAAAACCCAAAGACCCTCAGAAAACAGGTACGCTTAATTGACCCGCTCTGGCACTCTAGAGTTGTGAGAAATTCTAACTTAACCTTCAGAGGGTATTTGACCGACACTACACTGGTGCTCTCTGTTAGGTCTTCACTGTTTATTGTGCAGGTATTGTTTCAAGTGCGTGAGGACTGTGTAGCTCACTGATGATTTTTCAGCATCATCACTTATTAATTTTATTCAAACCAGAAAGGCTTGAATAGGTTGACCTCAATAACCCATCTCTATAAATTAATTGTATTGGGTTGTCACATATTAACCTTCCATCCAACGTTGCTTAGGTTAGTTGATTATCTCTCACCCACAATAGTAATGACCAAATCGAAACATTATTAAACATACAATGATCAAAATGAAGCTTATATTTCTATAAAATTAAAATTAAAACTTATAAAAATAGAAGGGCTGAGATGAAAATGCCTCCAAAATATAGGAATTAAAATAGAAAATTTTCCTTAATTTTAAGAGGCCTCAGTCTCGATGGGAGTAGAGTTTGTATAATTTAAATTTTATTATGGCTACCCTAGAAAGAATGTATAGAGTCGCCACTAAATCGAGTACCAAAATCTTACTGAGAAGTAAACTTTACATAAGGGAAAAAAGGGGGGGGGGGGGGGGCAAAGAATAACCTGTCCAACACTCAAAAGTGTGCATGCTGGGAGCGAAGTCTTTCTAGAATTTGCACCTTCACAATTAAACATACATAGATTAAAACAAAATTTAAACACGGGTAAAATTTAGTAGATTAAAAATTCAAACACCTGGTTGCATTAAAGTTTAATTATTCAGGGAAAAGATAACATTTTTTGTGTTTTATTGGACAATGTAATCACGAGTTTGAACTTAATTCTAAAATTTAACATAGTACAACACTTAAGCCGTAACTAAATTTTAATTAGGATCCTGAAAAATTCACTATGAATTCTAAAATTAAGCATAGCAGGAACCTCTAAAAACATGTAATAAAAGGACAACAGGCGAAAATAAAGAAATCTAAACTTGTGTATAAATTATTGTCAATAGGTTGGTTGTGAACCTAAATTTCTGTTATTGGAGAGATTTTGAAATTTTAAAATTAACGTAGGAGTGAAAAAGAAAGAACGTAAGGAAAGCCCTAATGTAAGAAAATTATTGTAAGGAAAGTAAAGCAAAGACAAAATAAAAACCAGAAACTTAAGAAGGTGCAGAACTTTCCACCACTCTCACTGGCATCTGATTTGTTGATTGATATGATCCAATTCCAATCACAGTTCCCTTCCTTGTTTAGGTATTTGATTTTGTCTAAAAACTCCGAAAGTGACAAAAGGTCCAACTCCAAGGATTTACAAACTATCTGGGGCGGTCCGGTCAGAGTGGATCCGATTCGTCACTTGTTGCCCATTTTAAATTATTATTTTTCTTTTATGCGACGCATCCTCGAGTTTCATCGCTTTTATTTGGTTATCATTGCATTTTAGGGGCGTTTGACCTCCACTTGAAATGAAATGAAAAATGAAAAATATTTTACTATTCAGTTTATTTTTGTTATTATTTATAAGCTTTATTACATTTTTTTAGTATTATTTATGAGCTCTACTGTACTATTTCAAATAACTTTTATCTTTATATACAGTACTTTCAGTAATAAGTTTTCAGTTTCAGCAAAATAAGCGGTATCCAAATAGACGCTTGATATGTGATTTTGAGCAATAATTTTCAATTTTTAAACAACATTATACGTATTTTTACATATTTTTTCACCCACACATATTTCTAAAATACACAAACAACGTTACTAGAACAACATTACCAAACACCCCCTTAATTTTTTTTTTCATCACACCTGCGATTTTAAATTCAAACATGTACTCGTAAAAATTAAAAAGTTTTCCTATCAAAAAAAAAAAAATTAAAAAGTTTACCCTTTCCAAAAAGAAATATAAATCTTCTGTACTATATTTTTAACAGTTACAAGTATTTTACCAAAATTTAAATTCAATTTTTTTATGGAAAAATTTAAATATAATTAGTTACACAATGGTCACATATAATAACATCTCATAATCTTTGATTAAAATAGCCAAAATGCTTTTTAGCACCCCCAATATCACCAAAAAAAAAAAAAAAAAAACATTTTTCATCCAAATTGCCTAAGTTAAATGAATTTTAGCAACTTGTTATAGTAATTGCTACTAACAAGTTGCTATTCATTTTTTAAATAATTTCTCTCACACTCTCCTTGTCTCTTGCACTCTCTTCTATTTTCACACTCTCAAAACTCTCTCTCTTAGGCCTAGGGTGGACAATGATTGTGATGGCCTAGGCTTCCAACGGCCGATGATGTACACAAGTCACAGTGGATACACAAGTTTGTGGTTGGGTTGATTTTGGATTGGGCTGCCAAGAAAGGTGTTGCTCGATTGTGGTGGGTTGTGGATGGGCTTTGCTAGGTTTTACGTGTTAGTTGCTAAGTTTTTTCTGCTTGGATTGTGTGTTGGGTTGTTGGATTATGGTGGTGGTTGAGTTGTTGGTTGCTATGGGTTGTGCCATGGGTTGTTGTGGTTGGGTGCCATGGTTGTTGTCTTATTGGTTGCGCCATGGTGATTGGTTGTATGTTAAAATAGGAGATGAGATTATCATGCATTGTTAAGTGAAATGTTAAAATAGATATATTAGTTTTTTGAAGTGCTAAATGTTAAATTTTTTAGCACTCTAAATGTGAATGCTCTTAGCACTGAACCTCCACATCTAATACCATTAAAATCAATGCTAAAATTAGGGAATGATGCTAGAGCCACTGTGAGCTAAATAAAACAATAAACTACCTCTAGTAACAAAGATTAGAAGTATAAACATCAAGAATTAGTTTAAGGACAAAGTTTAGTTAAAACTACAACCCTACTCAATATCTTTTTGTTAGAGGTGAATTTTGACAAATTCACTATTGAATTACATTTTCTTTTTATATCCTCTATGCTTGCAAAATTTCTAGAAAATTAAACTTCAATAGCTATATCGTCAATAAATTGTTTAAATTGCAAGTTTTTGTTGTTTAAAATTATGCATAAAATATAATCTTATAGATCATATAATAAATAATACCCAATTGACACAAAATTTGGCATATATATTAAGAGCGTAAAGAATATACAATTTAATAATTAGTGTGCGTGCTAAAAGTGAGGCTAATGGGCCAACCCTCACTTGGGCTCACTGCAAGGTTGAATTTTATCAACCATCTTGTTAGCTTTATTCTGTGCCAAATTTGCTTGTATTTTAGCAATTAGTAATCCTGTATTTAGGTGGAAATCATGTGAGGTTAGTGAGTAAGAGAGTGTGAAGAAATACTCAAGATTGTGTAAGGATGCAGAGATTCGCAGCTGGACTTGCGGGTGACTCACGATTGGCAAGCCGCCAAAGTTGGCACACATGTGGAGCATGCAGGGGAGCTGAAGAGTCATGCCAGCTGTTGCACTACAGGACAAAAGTCCCAGGCTGGCCAGGCTGTTAGCTCGCGGCTTGAATTCGCGACTCAGCCCAGTCGTAAGGTCAAGTCGCCAGACTACCCTATTTGGGAAAAACTGACTTTTCACATTCCTTCTCACCGTACTATATATATACCCTTATACCTATGATATTCAGAGAGCTTTCAGAGAGAATTTTGAGATAGAAACTGATGAGAATCAAAAAGCATTCAAGGATCCATTGCATGTTCCAGTTGGGCCTATTACTAAAGCAAGATCCAAGAAGATCAAAGAAGCACTTAATGGGCTGATTCTAGCGCAGGACATTCCAAACTTGGCCCAAAGGAAGATGAAGGTGTAATAAATTTAATCTAAGCTATTGAGGGCTGATCTGCTTTGATTGGGTGTGATTTATGGCGTGGATTAATGGCTGATTGACTTTCTAGCCCCATATTAGTTAATAAAATTTTTTCCTATTCTGGAACTTATTATTTTAGACCAAATCTACCTTGATTTTAGGCTTTTATTATTTAGAACGTTTTTTAGATATTTTCCTATTTTGGATATGCTAATTTCAGACCAAATCAAATTTTATTTAGGGTTTTATTATTTACTACGTTTTTCATATTTTCGATCTATTTTTCACTCATGCCTTATAAGTAGCAAGCACTCATTGTAATAAAGAATTATTGAATAAAAATTAGAAAAGGTGAGGCTTTGCTCTTCTTTTGGTTCTTCAAGAACTGTGAACTTATCAGGGATTCTTCCTTGTGGCGTTCAAACTTTATACTTTTGGTTCGTGATTCAATTATAATTATTGGGTCAAGGTGTTACTTATACCTTTGGTTCGCGTTTCACTTATAAACATTGGGTCAAGGTTTTCTATCAAAATCTGAATTTTAGCTTTCTTGTGTATGTATTCCAATATTTTTGTTGGGTCTCA